>NW_027397066.1:96919416-97053396 GCF_003265705.2 Callorhinus ursinus | reverse complement strand
AATGCAAGCTGGTGCAACTACCCTGGAAAACAGTATGGAGGTTCCTCAAACAGTTGAAAATAGAGCTACCCTACGATCCAGCAATTGCACTACTGGGTATTTATTGCAAAATACAAATATAGGTATCCGAGGGGGTACGTGCACCCTGATGTTTATAGCAGCAATGCCCACAATAGCCAAACTGTGGAAAGGGCCAATATGTCCATCGACAGATGAATGGATAAAGAAGAGGTGGTATATATACACAATGGAATATTATGCAGCCATCAAAAGGAATGAGATCTTGTCATTTGCAATGATGTGGATGGAACCGGAGGGTGTTATGCTGAGCGAAATAAGTCAATTAGAGAAAGACATGTATCATATGACCTCAGTGATATGAGGAATTCTTAATCTCAGGAAACAATCTGAGGGTTGCTGGAGTGGAGGGTGGGAGGGATGGGGTGGCTGCGTGATAGACACTGGGGAGGGTATGTGCTATGGTGAGTGCTGTGAATTGTGCAAGATTGTTGAATCACAGATCTGTACCTCTGAAACAAATAATGCAATCTATGTTAAGAGAAAAAAAAGAAGGTGATAGCAGGAAGGGAATAATGAAGGGGGGTAAATCGGAGGGGGAGATGAACCATGAGAGAGGATGGACTCTGAAAAACAAACTGAGAGTTCTAGAGGGGAGCGGGATGGGAGGATGGGTTAGCCTGGTGATGGGTATTAAAGAGGGCATGTTCTGCATGGAGCACTGGGTGTTATGCACAAACAATGAATCATGGAACACTACATCAAAAACTAATGATGTAATGTATAGTGATTAACCTAACAATAAAAAATTTTAAAAATTTGGACAGATTTATTCAAGGTGATATGATTTTATATGAGAATGGCATATATGAAGCTCTGTGGAAAGGGAGTGATGTGGCACAAAAATGAACTTAATTGCTTTTCTCCATGCTTTAAACTTTAATTTGGGAATATCATCATATCCATATACAAATACCAGTAAATAAAAAAAATTGAATTCTCATCTGAACAGAGCCACTGAAGAGGTAAATGTTATTTATTCCAGGGTACTGAATTAACTTAATTTTTTAAACATGTTGTGATTAAACAAAAATAACTCACACCCAGCTGTTGCTTTATTCAGAAATGTATGGTTCTTGTGGTGTATATATCTTATACATATGTATGTATATATATTATATATTATTGACTTAATTTGAAATATGAAGTCAAATTTCACATATTTTATTTGTTTTATAATAAAGGTTGACTTTGCAAATTAAAAGGCAAATGCCTCCTACATATTGAATGCGAAAGCTCCTGGGCTATGATTTTGGTACAGATAAGTGTAAGAAAAGTGATGAGATAAAATTAATAATCCAAAAATATTCCATTGACAAAGATGTATTCAGTTTAACAATACTTAAATGTTCATTCTTATTGACTATGTCAGCTTCGATAAGGGTTCTTACTGAAACCTTATGAAATAAGGTTCTATTACTACAAGTGTAATAGGTCATTTTAAAAGAGTAGTAGCTCTTTGATCAGCATTAGTAAAATTGTTTGGCATTCGTCACAGAAATTGAAAGAGTGACTTGAATTATTGCAAAATTCATGTATTTGCAAATTAGAGTTGCCTATTGCTTCTTTCAGAAAAAACATTTTAAAAATTATATCCAATTGATTTGTTGGCTAAAAGGTCATTGTATCAGTTCAGACCCAGTGAATAGAATATGCCGGTGCTCATGGTCCAATCAATAGAAGGAGTTTATTATGGGCTCTACTTATGAAGGACTCAGAAGGGCTGAAAAGCTAAAGAGAAAACAAGTAAAGCATCCTGGATACTAGCAGCATTTGAATACTATAAACACTCCTAGAAGCTGAAAGGACGAAATGAAGAGTCGTGTTAACTAACTAAAAGCTCCAAATGACCACTTGCAATACAGCACTTGTCAAGGGCGCAGGAAAATACACTTCAGAAGGAGGTGTGGAAAATGAATCTGAGAGTAAACCGACAAATGGCTGGAATGATCCACACCTGTTCTCCTCAGCATCCATTTCTTTCTCCCACCCTTATTTAACTCTCATTCAAAACATCAAATTTCTACTTATCCCATGGTAACTATCTTTCATATGTAAAATTTCTCCCATAGTCTTCACAAGATGAAGGAGTGTTTCCCACCATCTTCCCTAGCCTGCAAAGAATAGCCACCACAGACCTTTTTAAGGACACTGGTGCTTCCCAACTAATCTATTTAAAGACACATCACTGAAGAAACTAACTAGATAATATTGACAAAAATATGTTTTGTTCCCAATTTGTCATAATTTTGTGTACCCTTATGTTTATAGATCACGTTTTTGTGGATAAAGGGCAGTAATCGAAGTAGAGAATATATGGCAAAATGCAATCCATGTCAGTTTAGACACGACTTGGTGCACTCATATATCTACCACTGATGGTCCCAGTGTCCCGCAAGGGCAGCTTTGGCGCAGTCATGCTGAAGTATATTTGGAGATGACTACTACTTAGATGATACCATGTCCAGGGAAACTCAAAATTTTGAGCTCCTAAATATATACCCAAATTGTACCAAGGCAAAAATCATTCATTAGTAACATGTTTCTTGGATAAATCAACAGAGGCCAAAATGCCCTTAAAGAGACTTGAGCTAAATTGGCATAGGTCTTGGACTCCTAGGGCAAACTGAATTTTCCTTTACTGAAGAGAGACATACTGGGGAAAATGACTCATGATCATATATTGGTTGCTGAAAATGAATGTTATTTCAGGAGAGAGGGAAAGTATGACAAACAGCCTGGAAAATATCACAGTTTTAGAAAATCATATGAAACAAACTCAACAGATAGTTAGCTTGCTAAGGAAGAATGATGTAAGCAAAAAAAAAAGCCCAAGTATCTTCACAGCACAAATGCAAGGATAAACTTATGGGGACTTAAGATCCTTCTAGTCCACCAGAAATATAAATGGAAAATCCAAATACAAAGCATATTCTGTGCAACTGAGTGAGGACCCTGAGTTGTGCACCTGGAAGTTTTCAGACCTCTCTAAGAATGCCTGCACTTTCTCCTGTTTCACCTTAACTTCTATTAAAGCTTTATGTAAATATACACTGCAGAACCTTATGAGTTGCTTTAAATAGCTGACCCCATAAAATTAGAGCAGTACTGATTGTGTCTTTCTTCAGTCATTTCACAGGTCTTCATAGGATATATGTGATCCTTAAATCAGGAATGCAACACATTAGATGACCAGGTTGATAAAGCTTTTAACATTCTTCATTTATCTTAACGTCATAGTCCCAGGAAATAGTATTCCTGGGAGAAAAACACAAGAATTCCCCCTACTTGCTTGTGAGTCTGTGGGAAATAGTCTAAGCCTGTTTTACCTAGGGGTGTCTAAAAATGAATTGAGGGGAAAATATTCTAAGAGAAATACTAGACAATTATTTCCTAAAGTTGAAGAAATTCTTCAAGAATAAAGCAAAATTCCTTTAAAAAAAAACCCAAAACTTGTTATTTGAGAGAAGTGTGTATAGATTATTAAAACAATTTACCAAAAAAAATAAATAAATAAATATCTTTGCATGTATTTGTATTATCACTATAGCATTTTCTGAAAAGCTAAAAATAGCCTTTTTTCCATATCGAAATGAGTGCTTAAATAAATTTTAGTGTACTGATATTATGGAAATGTTTTCTGACATTTAACATTTAAAAATGAAACATACTGAGACAGAAGGAATTTGAGACAAAATATGTTAAGAACAAATCATAGTATAGAAAAATAAATGTAGTTTTTTCACTTTATGTTAAGAGAGTTTATATATGTATGAGTATACACTTAAATATAGACCAAGGTCTGTAAGTATATTTATATATTGCTTGAATTTTATAGAACAAGGATATAATAATATAATGGTATAATAAACCACTAAAATAAATTATTTCTTTTTTAAAAGTATGTGCATGTAGCTCTCTATTGATGAATAGAGAAATGTTATAGTATATATACATTATTTATAATATGTCTTATATACAATGTATAATGTATTTTTCCTGGTATTACTCTAGGTTTATAAAAATAAAGAAGATCTGTTTGTGGCAGGACTCTATTTTGTTTTTACTTTATTGTTTATAGTTTTCATATTGTTTAATTTTTGAGAGCCTATATTATATTTTTTAAAATATTTTTATTTATTTATTTATTTGAGAGAGAGAGAGAGGCAGGAGGGGGTAGAGGGAGAAACCCCAATGCGGGGCTCAATTGCGGGACTCCATGATCATGACCTGAGCTGAAGGCAGACACTTAACCTACTGAGCCACCCAGGTGCCCCAGGATATATTATATGTATTTTTAAATATATATATTTTATTTTTTATATTTTAATTTTTTAAACTACATTTAATACCCTTATGCATATTTTTTCCTGGAAAAACCTTTATTATATACTAAAGGATATACCAAACAGTAGTTTCCAGCTCAAACCATTTCACCGTTTTTAAAGTTTTTATTTATATTTTGTCAAAAGAAGATGTCATCTCTTCCTATCAAGGAACTGAATCAGACCTTACAATACTATATTTTTTTATGTCTGAATTGATTGTTTGAGGTTATGTGACTTCTTTTATATTGTCCTGAGAGAAGAGTGTGACAATTTTGTTTGTTTGTAGCTGTAAAAATTCAGCTCTTGTATACAAAACATATAGGACTGTGAAAAGGGAATGAGGATGTCATTAGAACAGTAGAAGCATCCTGGGAGACAAGAGATACTGACCATGACTAACTTTGTTAAGAAGCATATTATTTAAAATACTAATACTAATTTAGTATTATTTAAAATACTAATGAGACATATTTTGTCTCAAATTCCTTCTGTCTCAGTATGTTTCATTTTTAAATGTTAAATGTCAGAAAACATTTCCATAATATCAGTACACTAAAATTTATTTAAGCACTCATTTCGATATGGAAAAAAGGCTATTTTTAGCTTTTCAGAAGGAGAGGGAGAAGCAGACCTGGGGGACTCAGTCGGTTAAGCATCTGACTCTTGATTTTGGCTCAGGTCATGATCTTAGGGTTGTGAGAGCAAGCCCTGCATTGGGCTCCACACTGGCATGGAGCCTGCTTAAGATTACTTAAGATTCTCTCTCTCCCTCTCTCACTACCTCCCCCCACACACACACTCTCTCTCTCTAAATAAAAAATAAAATACTGATAGTCTCCAAAAAGGTCTATACTGAGAAAATGACCTCTAAAGAGTAGGGACGTATTGAAGCTTGGGTTTTGGGTTTAGTGACATGATCTAGAGCTTCATGGGAAAAAGCTAGTATGGTTATATTATGTGAACGAAGGAGAAAGCCCTTTTGGATCCAGGCACTTCGTTATAATGAACCTGTTTTGAGAGCAAGGACTAAACAACGTGTTTTTTTTCTAAATTTGTGGTTATGGTGAGAATTGAAAAGTGGGAACCATCGTGGTACAAGCAGGAGTCTGCATAATCAAGGTCATTGCCTCAGAAATGGATAGAAATACAAATCAAATTGTGGCAATGACAAAAAAACACTGGACTAATGATGGTCTCCAGATGTCTCTGTCTCTTTATGACCTTTGAAAAAGGGCACAGCCACACCAGAATAAAAGTATCCAGCACTGTTGGAAAATTTAGATGGTGAAAACCTTAAGACAGCCTATCTATTACTAGCAGAATGGTTTTAAATATGTATTAGTGATAACATGACTAGATAATAATGATTCTAGTTCTCCCCTTCTATGATTTACAGTTGCATAAAAATGTCTAGAAATATTTCAGATGATTGTTTTTGTGATAGTTATCTATCACATATTATCCCTGAATTTTATGCTATTAATTTATTGCTTTACCATTAATTAATTGTTAACTTGCTTTGAGATTAAGGATGCATCATTCTATTTCTTGTTTGGCAAAAATATAAAGAAATAATAAAGGTTGAGTTTATTGCCTTTCAACATACTTATTTCAATTAGAATAGCTAAATAACTGTATTTATTAATGCATATCCCAATATAGAAAAGCATAAGATTATGTGCATATATTATAATGTATATATATTTTTATGTATGTTATATATTTTTTTCTCCACCACTAGAATATAAATTGTGAAGCTCCATGAGGGGAAATACACTGTATACTTTGATGAACTGTTTTACTCCAACATCTAAAACAAGATCCAAAACATTTAGGCATCCAAAAATGCATGTACTAAATGGTTTAGTTATCATTTCTTTGTGATACTAGATTTGGCTTTCTGGTATTATTTTAGTTTTCTTTTAATTTGTATTATTAAATAATTGGAGGATAGAGGAGAGCATCTTCACCAGGTTTTTTTAATTTGATTAGCTTCATTAAATTTATTGAGATATAGAATTTTCATATCTTCTCTTTCAATTATATAGCTTGAGAAAATAGTATTTTCTAAAAGCTCTTAGAGACTTTATCCATAAAACCATTTGGATTTGAGTTCTTTTCAATATTTCCATTAAAAAAGAACTTATTTAATTATATTTGATATATAGTAAATGGCACATATTTAAGTGTGCCATTTGAGAACTTGCATAGATGTTTCTTTGAAGAAGATATACAAATAGCTATAAGCACATAAAAGATAAGAAGCCACTTCATACCTATTAGGACAGCTATTATCTAAAAAGGTAGAAAAATAACAGACGTTGGCAAGAATGTGGAGAAATTGGAACCCTTGGAATACAAACTAGTGCAGCTCTTATGGAAAACAATATGTGGCAGTTCCTTAAAAAATTAAGAATAGAATTAGTATTTGATCCAGAAATCCAATTCTGTGGCTATAGCCCATGAACTGAAAGCAGTAACTCAAACACGTTTGTACACCCCTACTCATAGCAGTATTACTTACGATAGCCAAAAAGTTGAAGTTACCAATGTCCATCGATGGATGAATGGATAAACAAAATGTAGTATATAAATACAATGGAATATTATTCAGCCTTAAAAAGGAAGGAAATTCTGATGCGTGCTGCAACATAGCTGAGCCTTCATGTTAACTGAAATAAGCCAGTCACAAAAGGACAAATACTTACATGAAGTACCAGAGCAATCAAATTCATAGAGACAGAAAGTAAAATGGTGGCTGCCAGTCCTGAGAGGAAGGGGGATGGAGGAGTTATTGTTTAATGGGTACATAGTTTCAGTTTAGCAAGATGAAAAAAGTTCTAGAGATGGATGCTAGTTATGGTTGCACAACAATGTGTAGATAATACCACCAAATTGTACACCTAAAAGTGATTTAAAAAAAATTATGTACATCTTACTGCAGTTAGGAAATTTTAAAAATTATAAAGGAAACAATTCTTTTTTAACTACTATGATAGCAAAAATATATACATTCAGCTTTCTTAAAATTTAATTACATTTTTAAGATTTTATTTTTTTATTTATTTTTAAAGATTCTATTTATTTATTTGACAGAGAGAGACACAGCGAGAGAGGGAACACAAGCAGAGGGAGTGTGAGAGGGAGAAGCAGGCTTCCTGTGGAGCAGGGAGCCCGATGTGGGCTGGATCCCAGGACCCTGGGATCATGACCTGAGCCGAAGGCAGACACTTAACGTTTGAGCCACCCAGGTGCCCCTAAGATTTTATTTATTTGACAGAGAGAGACACAGCAAGAGAGGAACACAAGCAGGGGCAGAGGGAGAGGGAGAAGCAGGCTTCCGGCTGAGTGGGGAGCCCGATGCCATGCGGGTCTTGATTCCAGGACCCTGGGATCATGACCCGAGCTGAAGGCAGATGCCCAATGACTGAGCCAGCCAGGTGCCCCTAAACTTTATTATCATAAAAACTACTTCACATAAATTACTTGTTACTTTTGCATCCTCTATTGAGGCATATTTTCATTTTCTTCATCAAAAACTATGTTCCACATTTGTATTTTTCAGTCCTCATGACATCTGTCAAACAGGTAGTATGTACTGTCTCATATATTTAAGTAATTACTGCATCATGTACTCTCTTGCCTCATTCTGTCTTGTCTCACCAACCATATTATGTGCTCCCTACTAGTGACACTTAGTTTTGATGCTTTTCTGTAAGCAGAGAGAAGTATATTCATAATTATGGCACATATAAGGAAAATAAATATGCATGCATTCATTCTATACAATTCAATTACAAAACCCTTAGGATTGTCAAATTCCAAATCAAGCAACAATATTAAATGACATATCTGTAAGAGAGAAAGGCTCAAACTATTTAAGATTATTTTGTGAATAAATAGTGACAAACTACTGATAGCATTTAATAAAAATTATCTGAATTTGTACAAGCTATGATATCTTGCCAAAATAATGAGAAGCCATGAAATTGTTTTATTTCCTATGCATAAGGTTTCCCTCATCTTTTAGTTGTCTGATCTTTGCTATAATTCTTCTGAGAATATGACACAGAAGTCCTCAATCCTTGGGGCACCTGGGTGGCTCAGTCAGTTAAGCATCCAACTTCTGGTTTCAGCTCAGGTTATGATCTCATGGTTGTGAGAGCAAGCCCTGGGTCAGGCTCGGCGCTCAGCATGGAATCTGCTTGAGATTCTCTCTCCCCTCCCTCTGCCACTCCTGCTCGTGCTCTCTCTCTCTCCTTCTCTCTGAAATAAATTTAAAAAAAATGTTCTCAATCCAGAATAATTACTGTCAGCTGCTCTCTTTAAAAAATAGCAATTGACGGGCGCCTGGGTGGCTCAGTTGGTTAAGCGACTGCCTTTGGCTCAGGTCATGATCCTGGAGTCCCGGAATCGAGTCCCACATCGGGCTCCCTGCTCAGCAGGGAGTCTGCTTCTCCCTCTGACCCTCTTCCCTCTCGTGCTCTCTATCTCTCATTCTCTCTCTCTCAAATAAATGAAATCTTTAAAAAAAAATTAGCAATTGATGCCTATAGTCATAGGAAAAAAAATTTCATGGGTCTTTTGGTTGCTTTCATTTTAATAAGTGATCTTAATTTTATATGTCCTAATGGACCAGTGCACAAAGAATTAACTCAAGAGTCATAAAAATGTAGCCACCAACTTTCAAGCACATGCTACATGGGCACATTAATTAGATATTTTTATGATCTATCTAAATTAATCCTTACAAAAAAGTATTATATCCCACATTCTACAGATGAGAGAATAGAGTTCTAAGGTTAAATAAATTACCTAAACACACAATTTTTCCACCTCAGATTTGAAGTAAAGCGCTTTTAAAATTATTGTTGCTTCTCGTTTTTGCTAATACAAACTATTTGCACTTGTACCACATTCACCACTTCTGACAGGTATATCAGCACCTGTGTGTGTGTGCACATTATGACAGCTCCCTTGGAGATATTACTGAGGAATTATTAAATATTTAAACAAAAGTTTTTATACCAATGGATGATTAGCAAAGGCAACACTTACCTTTAGTTTTTTTTTTTTTTGGAATGATTTATCTCACTTATGGTGTACTAGTTAGCTACTAACAGCATGCCTTTATTTGAACAAAGTGGTTCTTTTCAGAAGAAAAAGTATTTTGTGTGCTGATAAGCAACATATGACATGCTTAGTATTCACTTCATGCAACTTTTAATTTAGAAGTGAAAACTTATGTTCCCAAAGGAAATGGCTCACTTTCTGCACAAAGTATTACATTTTTGTGATTTACTGAGATATTAACATGGAAATGGTGATGTTAAACAATACTTTTGATAGCTCTAAAAGTGTAGTGGGAATCATGATTTCATAAGAAGAAAATTAGTTATGTAGGTAACATTATTGTATAATTTCCCACAGGATCTATACATTGGGATAGGTTGTATTATATCCTAAAACAAGTTGCCTACATTCACTTTAGATATAAAGTAATGCTGAATACAACAATATCATAAGACAACTCACAGTGAGAGCAAAGACATCTGTTAATGGTACCATGAATAGTTATGAACTGAGGTGCTCAAATGGCTTTGCCAGCAAAGCGTTGCCTCCTAATTTATTTTTATAGCAAATGGAAGCCTTATTTTTCATGGTTGGGTAGTTTGCATTCAAATGTACCAATAACTTCAAATGCAATCACTTCTACACGGGATATTTTATTGTAGAGCATAAGATGGAATAGCTAACAGTCTGTTGATGGGTAGACATCTCCCCCATCAGCACTTTTGTCTTATTTCTTATTTTTCTGTGTTTGAAATAATATGTATTTATTTATAGTAATATTTTAAAAGATGGGTTTTATATGGATACTTAATATAACTTCAAATTGTATAAATCTGAAATAAACTATAAATGTTACTTTCCTTGACCTGGAATTGTTTAATATATATTCCATCATGTTGTAATTGAAACTTAGCTGTGAAAGGATTTTTAAGTAGGAACATGCATCTATTTGCTATGGATCGAATTGTGTCCCCTCTCAAATTCATATGTGGAAGCCCTTACCCCCAGTGTGATTGTATTTGGAGATAGGACCTGCAGTGCAGTAACTGAGGCTAAATGAGGTTGTAAGGGTCAGGCTCCGATCCTATGGGACTAGTGTCCTTAGAAGAGACATGCAAGAACTCCTCTCTGAACCCTGCACTCATAAAGAGGTCATATGAGCACACAGCAAGAAGGAAAGAGGGCTCAGAATGAAACCTACCTTGACAGCACCTTGACCTTAGACCTCCAGACTCTAGACTATGAGAAATAAATGTCTGTTGTTTAAGCCACTGAGTCTGTGGTTATGTTTGTGGTTAATTTTGTGTTATAGAAGCCTGAGCAGACTAATACACTATTAAAATATATTTAAGGTTAAAACTTTACAGAACGGAATTTACTTATAAGTAAGCAAGTTATGAAGATGACAGTTTCATTCACAGAAAAAAGCTATAGATGCTCAGATAACTGAGCAAAGTTACCAAAGGTAAAAACTTTAAATATTTTAATAGGTTACTTTTTGCATCACTTTTGAATCACTACTCAAGAGAAATGATTTTAATTTCACATATATGTGTCTTTATTCTTGAATCATAAAAAGAAAATGAAATAGTTTTAATTTTGCACCTATAACTCATGACTTTCTGGTCAAATCTTATTTGTAACCTAAAGAATTTTATATTAAGGAACAGAGTTTTGGAGAACTAATCAGTTATTTTGTCCATACATTTACAGCAATGAATATTATTGAATATACATTTGAGCACATTTAAATATGGTTTATTTCATTTAAAAATCTTGAGATGTATAAACAGGAGTGGCTTAATTAAAACTGAATAGAACAGAATTATCACACACACAGTTTATAACAATAACAAATTAGAAATGGAAATGGAACATGTGTTTTGTCAATAAGGAATCACGTTATAGTTAGATGGTCAAAGGAGGTATGTAGAATTTGAAACTCAAGCAGGTGATGGAACTTAGGAACAAAACCAACTATTATTACTATAATTTACCCTTTTTAGCACTTACAATTTGCCAGACCTGTATAAGTCTCATTGATTTACATACAACCACACATTTAATTCTCAAAAAAGTATAAGAAAATGTCATCATGCATGCTATGAGTCTTGAATTTTGGTTTCTTTGGAAGCAGCTGAGGTTGGGAAAGAAAAAGTTACCTATCCAATACAATACAATTGAAAAAAGATGAAGCCAGGTTTTCAGTCCAGGTAGACTGCAAGCAGAGAGCACTGAGAGTCATGTATGAAGTTTTAGAATTTAATGGCAAACTCTCTTTATTGTTATTTTTTTTCCTTTCATGCCTCACAATTCTAAACTTTTCAACTCTGGTTGTTTACAACAACAAAGACAACAGATGCTAAGAATTGTGTAAAATTATGCTTGTCAAAAGAAATGGAAACCAATACCTAGAAAACAGAAATAATTTCCTCTTTAGCTACTTTACCTTGCAAAATGTATACCAGAGAGATTGTGAAAAGATTTTTAAAAATGCGAAATCATACAGAGAACTCAACTAACTTATGACTGACATATTTTGCGATTTTTTAATTGAAGAGAATTTCACATAAGATACAATTAATAATTTTAAAGTGTAAAATGTAGTGGCATTTATGAGATTTAAATTGTCTTGCAGTCAGCACCTCTATCATCCCTGCAAAGAAAACATTTTCATCACCTCTGAAGGAAAGCTATACCTATATAACAGTTACTTCAAATTATTCTCTCTCCCTAGACCCTGACAGCACCATTTTGTTTTATGTATATGGATTTACATTTTGTTTTATGTATATGGATTTACATATTTTATATATTTCACATAAATGGAATCGTACTATAGGGGACCTTTTGTGTCCAGCTTCTTTCCCTTAGCAAAACATTTTTAAAATTTACCCACATTGATGCATTTATCAATACTTCATTTACTCTGACAGATGAATAATATGCTACTGTATGAACATAACAGTTTATTTATCCATTCATTTGCTTATGACATTTGGGTTGTGTCCATCTTGCAGCTATTGAACATGCATGGGCATAAATTTATTTGTGTACCTGTTATCAATTCTTTTGGGCAAATACCTAAGAGTGGAAAGGCTAGGTCATATGGTAACCCTGCATTTAATTTTCTGAGGAACCACCAAACTTTTCCATAGTTATTTTACAGTTTTACATTTCAATGAGCAATGTGCAGGATATAAATTTCCCATAACCTTGCTAACTCTTATTTTCCACTTTTTCTTTTTTTATTATAGCTGTACTAGCGAGTGTGAAATGTTATCTTGTAATTTTGATTTGCAGTTCCCTAATAAGTAATGACGTTGAGAAATTTTTCAAGTATTTCTTGGCCATTTATACATATATCTATCTTCTTTGAAGAAATTTATTTAAGTCTTTTATCTTTTTTTAAAAACTGGGTTGTCTTTTTGTTGTTGAGGTATAGGAGTTCTTTATTTACTATGGATATAGACCCTTGTTAAATATAAGAATTGAAAATATTTTCTTTATTCTTTAAATCGTCCTTTTATTTTTATGATGTCTTTTGCAGCAAAAATTCTAAAAAAATTTATCAAAGTCCAATGTGTCTATTTTTTTCCCTTATTGCTTGTGCGTTAGTGTTATATCTAAGAATCCGTATGTTAACCTCAAGGTTATCCCATGTTTTCTATTAAGAATTTTATATTTTGGGGCGCCTGGGTGGCTCAGTCGTTAAGCGTCTGCCTTTGGCTCAGGTCATGATCCCAGGGTCCTGAGAACAAGCCCCACATCGGGCTCCCTGCTCCGCAGGAAGCCTGCTTCTCCCTCTCCCACTCCCCCTGCTTGTGTTCCCTTTCTCGCTGTGTCTTTCTCTCCGTCAAATAAATAAATAAAATCTTAGAAAAAAAGAATTTTATGTTTTTAGCTCTTATATTTAGATTTTTTGTCCATTTTGAATTGATAACGTGTACTAGGGGTTTAACTTAAGTATTTGCATGTGCACTCCAATTGTTCAAACACTATTCGTTGCAGGGAGTCTTCTTTCCTCATTATTTGATCTTGACATCTGTGTTGAATATCAATTGACTATATATTTATGAGTTTATTTCTGTGCTCTTCATTTGATTTAATTTGTTTCTGCATGCCTGTTCATATGCCAATACCACACCATTTTGATTATTGTAGCTTTGTAGCAACTTTTGAATTTGGAAATGTGAGACCTCCAAATATATTCTTTCTCAAGTAAGAGATAATGTTGGATCCCTTTCAACTTGATGTTAACTTGAGGATTAGCTTCTCTATTTCTGTAAATTTTGATAGGTATTTGATAGGAATTTTGATAAGAATTGGCTTAAATCTGTAGATTGCTTAGAGTAGTATTTTTATCATAATAATATTAAGTATTCCAACCCATGAACATGTAATAAGTTTCTTTAGGTCTTCTTTAATTTCTTTCAACAACATTTTGTAATTTTCAGTGTATAAGTCTTTTACCTCCTTGATTAACTTTATTTCTAGGTATTTTATTCTTTGGGGTTGTATGGCAAATAGAACTGTTAACTTTCTGTTCAGATTGTTTATTGCTGGTTCACAGAAATATAACTGATCTTTGTGTGTTGATCTTGTACTCTAAAACTTTTCTGTATTCCCTTTTTTTAAACTGTGGTAGATTTTTATAAATTCTTAAGGATATATATATATATATACACACACACATACATACATACATATACATGTATATGTATATAAGATATACATACACACATACATACATATATATGTATATAAGAATTTTATACATTCTTAAGGATATATATATATACACACACACATACATGTATATATATATATACACACACACACACACACACATACATATATATATATATCCTTAAGAATAAATTCTTAAGGATATATATATATACACACACACATACATACATATATATATCCTATATATGTGTATAGGATCCTATGAATAAATAGCTTCTTCCTTTCAAATTTGGATCCTTTTTCTCTTGCTTAATTATGTTAGCTAGAAACACCAAAAGTGGGCATCCTTGTCTTATTTTTGATTTGGGGAAAAAGTTTTCATCAATGAGTATGATATTAACACTGGGTTTTTCACAAATGTCATTTACCATGTTAAGGAAGAACTTCGTATTCAAATTTTCTAATTTTATTTTTTAATCAAATGGTGTTGGATTTTTTCAAAGGCCTTTTCTGCATCAATTGAAATAACCTCTATTTTTTGTTTTTTCTTTGTTCTATTAATTTGGCATATTTACACTGACTGATTTTCTTACATTGAAACACCCTTGCATTATTGCATTCCTAGGATAAATCTCACTTCGTCTTGTTATATAATCCTTTTAACATCCTGCTGAATTTTATTTGCTATTATTTTGCTGAGAATATTTGTATCTATATTCATAAGGGATATTGATTTGTAGTTTGTAGACAAAAGAGGGGAGCATAAGAAGCTTAAGTCTGACAAAATGTCCACTAGCAGTAATATATGGTTTGGATTTAAAACTATAATCCTGAGTAAATAACTTTGTTCTTTGAGTCAGAAAAAAATAAAGATGTTGCTAAAAATGTTTTTAGATGAAAAAAGGAGATTTTGACTCAACATTACTCCCAGTTTACCAGTAGACTGTCCATACTGCATCAAAATCAGATAATGGCTCACCTAATACATGAGGTTATTTTCAGTGGCATCTGGACTTGTCTTCTTTATCTGATCAGAGCCTTTCTTTTTCCCTTTCACAGAAACAAGCATTTATAAAAACCTTAAAATGTTTGAGTATAAGAGTAGGAACACCTTGGGTTATATTTTTTGAGGATAATCATTTTCTTGAGAGCAAATGTAAAAAGTGTCCTGTTAACAGTGCATCCTAGGAATCTTAGTGCTTTAAGTTTCACAACAGTGTCATAGATGGAAGACAAACTGTATCTGGTTTCCTGACATAACTCTAGAACCCAACTGAGTCCCATCTAAGTCTAACAAAATCTTTCACAGTTTGTCCCTGATAAAAATTAAGTTAAACATTTTGCCCATCAACCTTCTACCACCAGCATATACCTGAAGAAAGAGAATCTGACGGCAGCAAAGTAGATCAGGGGCTGGATAATGACGCCCAACTCACTCTTTTTTTGCAGATTTTAAGCATTATAGACAAATCAAATTTATTTCAATCTGTTGTAACATAAATTATGGTCAGAGAAATATCATGTCTCAGAAAATTACTAATAATACTAAATTAAAGATTTTTTTTTTGAGAGAAAGAGAGGGCGTGCACACATGCAAATTGGGAGGGGGAGGGGAAGAAGGAGAGGGAGAGACAGAATCTCAAGCAGGTTCCACACCCAGCACACAGCCTGACCAGGACTTGATCCCACAACCCCAGATCGTCACCTGAGCAGAAATCAAGAGTTTCATGTTCAACTGACTGAGCTACCCAGCCACCCCTGAAGAATTTTTTTTTAATTAAGTACTCAGGAAACATGCATAAAACATAGGATTAAGAAAAGTGTCCATGTTTCTACTTCTACATAGTACCTATATATTTTACATATCATAATTATCGAGTTTTTTGACAGCATCCTCAATAATTTAGAAGTCACTAAAGGCAATCCGCACTACTTCATTCTCAGGTAGCATAGGTCATGCCCGGATTCTTGAGTTTTTTTGGACGCTTTTGATAGAACATATCAAGAGGTGTAGGGGCACTTGTGTGGCTCAGTTGGTTAAATGCCAGCCTTCAGCTCAGGTCCCAGAATCCTGGAATTGAGCCCCCTGTAGTGGCAGGCTCTCTGCTCAACAAGGAATCACTGGGCTCCATACAAGGACCCCGGATTATGATCTGATCTGAAGGCCAATGCTTAACTGACTGAGCCAACCAGGTGCCTAAGGTCTTTGAACATTTTTAATAAATGTAAATTTAAGTGAAGTTATTATATAGAAAATTTAATCTGAAATGTCAAAAAATAATATTTTGTGTAAACTTTGGATTGGTATGAACATTTTTTTGCATATAATTGCTACTTAACTCTATGCTTTTGTATTTCCAAAACATAACAGAATTTTTAAAATATAGAGATTTAATGTTATAAATTAACAGATATTGCTTATTTTATACAATCTCAAAGTAATAAATAATAATAAATTTAACCAGTCATACAAATGCTGTATATTTGTATTATTGATATAAATTTATTTTATTTTATTATTTTTTTAAAAAATTGAGTGTAGTTGACACATGATGTTACATCAGTTTCAGCTATACAACATAGCGATTTAACTTTTCTGCATGTTATGCTATGCCCACCATAATTATAGCTATAACATCTGTCACCATACAATACTAGTACAATATCATCGACTGTATTTCCTATGTTGTAACTTTTATTCCAATGACACATTCACTTCATAAGCAGAAGCCTGTATCTCTCATTTCCCTTCACCCATTTTTCCCATACCCCCAACCCTCTCCACTCTGGCTACCATCAGTTCTCTATATTTATATGTCTGATTCTGTTTATTGTTTGTTCATTTGTTTTGTTGCTTTAGATCCCACATGTGAGTGTAATCATATGGTATGTGTCTTTCTGTCTGACTTATTTCACTTAGCATTTACCTTCTAGGTCCATCCATCTAGGTCACAAATGGCAAAATCTCATTCGTTCTTCTAGCTGAGCAATGTTCAATTGTATATATACTACATCTTCTTTATCCATTCATCTATTGATGTTCACTTAGGTTGCTTCCTTATCTTGGCTATTATAAATAATGCTGCAATAAACTTAGTGGTGCATGTATCTTTTCAAATTAGTGTTTCCATTTCCTTTGGGTAAAAACCAAGTAGTGGAATTATTGGATCATACTGTATTTCTATTTTTTAATTAATTAATTAATTTATTTGACAGAGAGAGACACAGCAAAAAAGGAACACAAGCAGGAGTGGGAGCGGGAGAAGCAGGCTTCCCACTGAGCAGGGAGCCCTATGTGGGGCTCGATTCCAGGACCCTGGGATCATGACCTGAGCTGAAGGCAGATGCTTAATGACTGAGCAACCCAGGCACCCACTATTTTTGTATTTTTTGAGGAAACTCCATACTGTTTTCCACAAAGGTTGTACCAATTTATATTCCCACCAACATGGAGGAGAGCTCTTTTTCTCCACATCTTATCAACAAAACAAAAAGACAACCTAGATAATGGGAGAAGACATTTGCAAATGATGTGTCTGATAAAGAGTTAATATCCAAAATGTAGAAGGAACATACAACTCAACATCAAAAAAAAAAAAGAACTTATACAACTCAACATCAAAAAAACAAAAAATCCAATTCAAAAATAGAGAACCTGAATAGACATTTCTCCAAAGAAGACAGAGATAGTTAACAGACACATGAAAAGATTCTCAATATCACTAATCATCAGGGAAATGAAAATCAAAACCACAGTGAGATATCACCTTATATGTGTCAGAATGGCTAAAATTAAATACAATCATTCTGAAGTATTGCCTAGTGGCATTGAAATTTCAATTGGATATTATCAAAATAAGTCTAACATAATTATTTAATGTAGAAAATGATATTATTCTTTTAATTATCTTGACTTTCTTTACATTAAATTACATAGGCATAGATAGAGATTTGTAGTACTAAAATTAAATGAGATACAGAACTGGAAAGAAATCTAGAACACTTGACTCTTTAAGTTGACATTGGTTTTTAACTCTTATTATTATTATTTTATTGGACAAGACATGTATAATATAATTCAAACTTTATTGACCTTGAAGATATCTTATATTTTTCAAAGAAAAAAGATCAATTAAAAAAAAAAGTGAAGGCAGTGTACACATTAGAAGATTTTAGATTGACTCTGTTCTTACTGTTTCTGAACTTTGCTCCTTCTGTCTTCCAATCCTCATCTCCCATCTTTTCAACTATTGCAGGTGACAATATGTCTGGTGCCAGTGCGAACACTTGAAATGTTAAATGTTCATACTCTATCACAGTGGCCATGTCATATCTATATAATTATATAGACAGTTTCTAATTCAATGTTAGTGTGCTTGGTGGCTTCTAAGTTGAGCTTAAGATCTATCAAAAAAATTCATACTTAGTCCAGAGGTTTCTTATTTTGGTGAAAATTGAATTATAGTAATACTTTCAAAAGTACAATAAATGTAATGTTTAATATATATGAAGAAGTAATAAAATGTAAATATCTTAAGAATTAGATTTGATATCTTGGTTTATTCATATTGTTATGGCAGTTTTTCCTCGTTAGGGTCCCACCATCAGTCTGTCATAAATCTTAGTTCTGTTGAAATCATAGATTGTTAGTAACATTAATAAAGCTGTAAATTTTAATGGTGCATTCAAGTAAAAAAAAACCACATTAATTCTAAACACAAAAAGAATTAACACAGTAAAATGAAGGCAAAATTTTAAGATAGCTCAATTCAGGACACTTAAGTAGTCTTAGGATTTCTAGAATACAATTTTCTTTCAGCTTTGTCTACTATTAAATGTCAATTATTTTTATAGTAACTTTACTGTGCTTCATTTAAAAGGAAAAAGTTTTTAGTGTTTTCTCTTTGGACACAAAGAAATATAACAAGAGGTACCTCACTCTGAGAAAGAAGACTCTATTTCTGATTCATTCTCTCCTGAGAAATATGTATTCACAAGCATATTTTGAGCATGTATTTTTAAATTTTTAAAATTTTGGTGGGGTGCCTGGGTGGCTCAGTTCGTTGGGCATCTGCTTTCAGCTCAGGTCATGATCCCAGAGTCCTGGGATCAAGCCCTATGTCAGGCTCCCTGCTCACCAGGGAGTCTGCTTCTCCCTCTCCCTCTGCCCCAGCTCCTGTACTCTCTCTCCTTCATTTTCTCTCTCAAATAAATAAATAAATTCTTTAAAAAATAAATAAAAAATTAAAAATAAATAAATAAAATAAAATTTTAGTATGATATTTTAAAAATGTTATGCTTAATAAGAACTATTTCACTTAATTTCTGCCTTGTCAGTTTTATGCTTGAAATATCTAAATCTTTGTAAAAAGAAATATAGCTTACAATAATATTTGATATGTTATAGAATCTGAGTGTCTATGAAAATGCAGAGCATAGTATGAAATAGTCTTATTTTTACTTTAATAGTTAATTCAGAATTTTAATTATTAGTTTTCTAAGTTAGGACAAGATTAGGCATAGGGGACATTTTACTACAATAAATATGTAGATGATATAAGTGTATTTTGACAAAATAAACAACAGAACAATATGTTTGCAAAGAAGTCTTGAAAAGAAAGAATTGTAGACATCTGTCAAAGGAAACATCAACTTTTTTAAAGGTGTATTTGATCAATCCTGATAAATAATAATTTCTATCTAGAAAGCTGTAAACATGGAGCCAAGATGATGTAACAATAGATTGCTGACAGGTCAATAAATAGGTTTTACACTTTGCTTAATCTCTCACCCTATTCCTGGTCCCCCCATTCCTAGACAGTTTTGGCTCTTCAAGCCAGTGGATAATGACGAGAATATATTTAGACCATCATTTCATTCCATCCCAGTAGAAAACAAGAGTTTGGCTAGTTGGGCCAGAATCTCTAGGAAGTTAGTACACTGTATAAGGGTCCCCACTAAGAAAGTGAAAAATCTGTATGCAGAAAACTAAAAGACACTAGTAAGATATTTAAGTGGACACAAAAAAGTGGAAACATATCCATGTTCATGGATTAGAAGAATTAATATTATTAAAATGTTTATACTACTCAAAGTGATCTACAGATTCAGTGCAACCCCTATCAAAATTCCAACAGCATTTTGTTTTCACAGAAATAGAAAAAACAATCCCAAGTTCATATGGAACCACAAGACCTTGAATAGCCAAACTCATTAAGTTCTATACATGAAATATGTACAGCTTTCTACATATCAGTCACACATCAATAAAGTGGTTAAAAAATGAAGTTGAAGTGGTCAACCACAATTTTAGGTAAGGTTAGAAGAAAGTAGAGTCAGGAACCAGTCTATATACTTATTGCAAACAGTATGGTCTGTTGTCTCTACAAAGTTTAAGTTTACATGTGGTGGAAATAAAGAAAAAATAACAAGAAAAAATGGTTGATATATACGCTAAATTTTAAGATTTCAAACATTAAGTGATTTAGGTTTAAGACATAGGGGGGCAGGGGCTCCTGTGTGGCATAGTCGATTAAGATCTGACTTCGGCTCAGGCAGATCATGATCTCAAGGTCCTGGGATGGAGCCCAGGATTGGGCTCCATGCTCAATGGGAAGCCTGCTTCTTCCTTCCCTCTGCCCCTCCCTCTGCTCGTGCGCTCTCTCTCTCTCTCTCAAATAAACAAATAAAATCTTAAATAAAAAAAAAAAGACATGGGGGGGCACCTGGGTGGCTCAGTAGATTTCTTGATTTCAGCTCAGGTCATGATCTCTGGATTGTGGGATCAAGCCAAGCATCCGACTCCATGCTGAGCATGGAGTCTGCTTGTCCCTCTCACTCTGCTTCTCTCCTGGCTTGCTTTCTCTCTGTCTCTCTCTCTCTATCCCTCAAATAAATAAATAAAATCCTTAAAAAAATAAAAGACACTGGAAAATAAACTAAAGTGGAATTGAAGTGAGATCCTTTAAATTTCAAGGAATGTTTAGTGTTAGCAAAATTATCCAAACTCTTAAAAAAAGGCATAAGAAATTATTACACAGTACAGTTCTGAGCATGATATTTTTATTAAGTAGGCAATTTAAAACTCGGGCAGAAATTAACTTACAGATTTTTGTCTGGTAGAGATTGGAATAATAATGGAACATATAGCCCAATATATTGTGTCTTTTTTTTTGTTTTTAAAGAGTTTATTTATTTATTTGAGAGAGAGAGAATGAGGGATAGAGAGCACAAGAGGAAAGAGGGTCAGAGGGAGAAGCAGACTCCCCGCTGAGCAGGGATCCCGATGTGGGACTCGATTCCGGGACTCCAGGATCATGACCTGAGCCGAGGGCAGTCACTTAACCAACTGAGCCACCCAGGCACCCAATATATTGTGTCTTAATGCCCTATTGAACATTAAGCAGGTTTGTATTCAACTCAGTAAATCTTCCTTAAAATTTATTTATTAAATTGCCTATATATACTAAACTTTTTAAAAAGCTTTTAGAATTTTAACATCTACTGGTTTCCTCATTATTCATGAGTTAAATAAAATCTCTGACACATGTTCATGTTATATTTGCTTGCAACAAACTTTCCACAGCCATTTGGTCTCATAAAAATTTAACCTATACAACAGAATAATCAGAGGAACATGGTAATGATTGCCAGTCTCCTTTGGAAGTGAGATTAGGTATATCTGTGAGTTTTATGTGATACACAGATTCTAATGATTGGATTAAACTAAAATTAAGGACACATTTTCCTTGAAGTCAGCTATTACAATATTGACCTTAGAGTTGTCTCAAATACTGTGATTTTATTTGACTGAACAGGTATATATAGTGATATGTTAGTAAAGAAGATGGCATTTTAACAAAGAATAATTTTGATATAAGAAAATTAATATTTTTTATGACTGAATTACTATGTAACTTACTATGCCAACTAATTGCTTTTGGAAACATTTTATGTCTTAATAAAATAGCAAATGATTAATTTATTAATTATATAGTTGTAATATTGTTGAAGAACAGATTGGAGGTTATTTCTTAACTCTGACACTTAGGTTTTCTTAACCTGAACCAGTTACATATTTAATATTTTTTATTTTCTTTTTTTTTAAAGATTTTTTTTTATTTATTTGACAGAGAGAGACACAGAGACAGAGGGAACATAAGCAGGGGGCAGTGAGAGAGGGAGAAGCAAGCCTCCCGACTAGCAGGGAGCCCGATGCGGGGCTCGATCCCAGGACCCCGGGACCAGGACCCGAGCCGAAGGCAGATGCCCAACGACTGAGCCACCCAGGTGCCCCAATATTTTTTATTTTCAATTTTTGGATTGTACAACTGGGTTATTAATGGTTCTTCCTCATGGAATTATTATAAAAATAAATTTGGTTAATATATATAAAGACTTTAAGATGGTACCTAGCACAATATAAAACTTCAAAAATTGTTCTAAACTATTATCACTTTAATTGTTATGTAATAGAATATATTTCATGGTGACATAGCACTCTTATCAGGATTCAATATGTGTTAGCTATCGTCATGAAATATTAGAAGCCTAAAGTGTAAAATCTTCAGGGACATGTAGGTGGCTAAACAACAGAGATGAAACTTAGGAAAACATTTTCTTATCAGCTTTTCTTCATAATTAAACTCTTTTTCCTAAAAAATCTTTCCAGAAAATCATTCTTTAAGTTTTAGTAAGCATAGAATTTTTAATGATAAGCATATTATCTATAAATATTAAAAAATTTATCAAGTACACAAATAAGGTTTTGTTATTACTGTTGGTTCAGAGAAAAAATCAAATATTAAAAACATGTATCTTAAGTTATATTGTCCTATAATTTAGAGATGCTACTTAGTAAATTTTTTTCAGAGATAGTCTAATACTTTGTTAACATACTTTGTGGTACCAAAATTGTCCCCTAACCATTGTTCTTTTAAAATTGTCCAGAACTAAGATTACCAGTGGTTAATTCTAGATGAATCATATTTGGAAACATAATACTTTAAGTATAAGCTTAGTACCTGAATTAGTAGCATGTCATCTAGCTTACTACTCCTGTCGAAAGAAATGAGGTCTCATTTAGCTTTAATATCTCTATTAAAGATGGAAGAATAAGGCAGTGACATATGCACATCTTTCATGTGGTCAAGTGCATTGATAGTGGATGCATCATTGTACAGATCTATGTCTAGTAAGTGGAGTCTATGGGACTTGTCTGGGTATACAATAGAATGGTAAGATTTAGATATTTAGAGAGGAAGATGACCCCTGGGGAAAAAATGAGAGAAAATAAATAGGCATTGAGAGCACAGCAGAGAGAAAGTTAATAAGCTTGGCTGAAGAAGCCAGAAAATATAAGCAGTTAATACAGACATTGAAAGATAGTCATAGAAGTTTAAACTTGATGCTGCATTGTTGGAAAACTCTAGGGCGGAGGATTAATATACTGAAAATGATATTTTAGGGAAGAAATATCTTACTTTAGATTGGAGGAAGTGATAAAAAATTATAGAATATAAGTTGTGATGCATTTGGATGCCAGTGAAAACAAATTAAAAATTATTTAAAAAGCAAAGTAGCTTTGCAGCTGTTATTTTTTTTTTTGTATAGTTGGGTATACCAAATTTTTATGTTTTGCCTTCTCAACAAATAATTTAAGCATAACTGAAAAAATTAGCTTACACACAGCACAGTGAAAATATGTGGTGGATTGTCTGAGACAGAACTCATTTCTAAAGTTTTTCCATAAGAAAGACAAATATTTCTTAAATTGAACTATGATAAATACCACCCTATCTATAGAGGATATTTGTGTGACATCATTAGTGTACGGTTTAGATTCCACTAGTGAGATTAATTGAAAGAGGTAGAGTTTAAACCAGTCTAAGAGCAAACTGTGGTACGCTTGTGCATCAGGCTTTTCATTCCAGAACAAATATTAACATACAAGTGGACACTCACAATAATCACAATTGGTTTCACTTCACATAATTTTCTTGACATTTTCTTATCATGAGCACCATCAAGGAACTTGATAATATCTTTGCTGTTGTCATACAGTTGTAAAAACTATCAACTTCAATGTATTTCCAGGCTTCATGGGACAAAAATTGTAAGACAAGCACAGTAATACAGAGTGAAAATATGCTTTTACTGTATCTTGTTCTAATGTGTTTTACCATATATTTGCTTTTAAGGTCTCTAAATTAAAATGTTTTAGGGGCACCTGGGTGGCTCAGTCATTAAGCGTCTGCCTTCGGCTCAGGTCCTGATCCTAGGGTGCTGGGATCGAGCCCCACATCTGGCTCCCTGCTCAGTGAGGAGCCTGCTTTTCCCTCTCCCACTTCCCATGCTTGTGTTCCCTCTCTCACTGTGTCTCTCTCTGTAAAATAAATAAATAAAATCTTTAAAAAAATAAAAAAAATGTTTTACTACATGCAGGACTGTATTTATTGAATCTATAAACAGTTTTTATCTTTAAATATGCTGAATAATAATCCAAATAAGTATTGCTTCCCTCTTTGCCTCCTCTACCCTACTCTTTCCCTCTTATTAAATAATCTTTTAAATTATAGTTTAGTCTCCAATTTTAATAAGACAAAATCATACTATTTAATATATATCATAATATACAGTATATGATATAATTATGAAGTACATCATACATATATGTGCATATACAAGCATACTTATGTACATATACATATTTATTTAACATCTCTCTCACAGTGTTAAATGTAAACACTTTTATCTACTTTGCTGTTTTCAGTCACTAATATACTATGAAGATCATGCCATAATGTTACCTAGCACTATTCTTACATTATTTTTTGTTTGTTATAATTTAGAGTATTCTATTTTCTTAATGCACTATTGTTTACTCAGCCAGTCTCCTACTGATGGTCATTTGCTTTGTTTTCAGGCTCTTCTTCTTACCGGGCATCTTATATTTACTGAGGTTTCACATTTTTGCCTGTGGATCTTTGAGAACAAATTCATGGAATGGAAGAAAATGTGCACTTTTAGATATTGTCAAATTGTCCTTTATAGAGATCATATGAATTTTGATTCTATTTTTTAAAGATTATGTATGTATGTATGTATGTATGTATGTATTTATTTATTTATTTATTTTACACAGAGAGAGATAGAGAGCACAAGCAGGGGGAGCTGCAGAGAGAGAGGGAGACGGAGGCTCTCCACTGAGCAGGGAGCCCATCAAGGGTTTGATCCCAGGACGCGGGGACTGTGACCTGAGCTGAAGGCAGATGCTTAACTGATTCAGCCCCCCAGATATCCCATGACTTTGATTCTTATCATGTGAGAATTCTCCATAGTTTGCCAAATAAGAACATTTTCAGACTTTAAAAAAGTTTTGCCATCTGATGATTGAGATGTTTTACCTTAATTTTAATTTTCATTTCTCTCATTTTTAGGCAGTCTTAGAATTTTTTTCATTGGTTAAAAATCCATGCATTCTGTTCACATGTTTAGTCCATTTTTCTTTAGGGTTAGTACATGTATTTTCAACTTTGAGATGTCTTCTATATACAAGGATTATTAAATTTTTATCTCTGATATACATTATTTCACCTAATATCTTATTTTGTTTATATTAATATTTGCTATGTAATTTAAAACTATGCACATTTATTAATATTCCCTATTGATTCTAAATTTTGTCATGCAGTTTTAAAAATATATATATTTTTGTATACTTTCACATTTTTTTAAATAAAATGTTTTAAAAAGATAGCATCCTTAGTTGAATTATAAATATTCACACTATTTTCCTTTGTGATGGTCACTGTGCTGAGTGTTCTACATAGGTCATCATACATGTCCACAAATGACTCTGCAAGTTAGATTCTGTTATTATTTCCATGTACAGAGGAAGAAAGCAAAATTCAGAAATTTTAAAACAAATTGCCCAAAATCAATTGTGAAGAAAGGAGAAAATCAGAATTTAAAATCACATGTATAAAAAACATCACATATATGACTTTTGAACCCCCACTCATAACCTTCAATATTTTGTGTAGAAACAGTACTTCAAGCTTGGTAAATATGCTATTCCCCAATTTTCCTCTTTCAAAATACGATATCAAATATATTTTTTCATGCAACCTTACTTTGCTTAGATGATTTTGGAATCACTATATACCTTATTTTTTGAGAAGTTAGATTGTTAATTTAGATTCAATTCCGAATATACTATTACACATGAAAAAATTACACTTTGCTTAAACTGTTAGTTCAACTAATAAAAGCAAAGCCTGAAAAATCTGAATAAGGATACTTTCAGACTAATTATGTTAGTGCTATTAATTTTCTGTATTAAAAGCTATTATACCTGAGTTAATTAACTTCTAAAGAGTAACATTTAGTTTCTTTTTAAAAACAAATTTCCAAAACAAACAAATTTCCAGAAAAATCAAGATCCTCTCAATATAGAAAGGCAATTTTAACTTAGTTTCTTTTTTTTTAAAGATTTTATTTATTTATTTGACAGAGAGACACAGCAAGAGAGGGAACACAAGCATGGGAAGTGGGAGAGGGAGAAGCAGGCTTCCTGCAGAGCAGGGGCTCGATCCCGATGAGAGGTTCAATCCCAATGCAGGGCTAAATTCTGGGACCCTGGGATCATGACCTGAGCCGAAGGCAGACGCTTAACGACTGAGCCACCCGGGGGCCCCTAACTTAGCTTTAAAACACATTCTTCTACTTGACTTCTTTTAGCAGCAGTGATTGCTAAAGCTTCTATAAATATTGTATGCATTTAAACAAGTCTCTTTGTTTTCTCCAGGATTGTAAATAATTGATTAGTAGCCCATGAATGTGTTCCTAAAAGCTAACACTGCCTTACTTAACACTACTCATCAGTGATAATGATGCTGAAATAGGACCCAAGATGAAAACAGTGGAGATTTACTGCCTGTGTGAAGTGTAGGCAAATAAGCCTGTATAAATTTGCATTTTGGCTTCACTTTTAATAGTTATTAACCACCTGTATCTATAAAAAAATAGCCCACAATATTATATTTGTGATTTGCTACTTTTTTGATCTACTATGTGTAGATGAGTTTTATGAGTTTAGTTTAAATGAGATCAGTGATAGTTTGTTCTCATTTAAAAAGCATCAAAGATGATCAGATAATGTAGGCCACCGTGTTATGTTAGAATATTTGTCCCCAATAAAATCTATTCTTACATTTCATAAATGAAGCACTCAATTAGTCTGATTTGTGAGCAGTTTTGGAATCTTTCTAAAGATTCTAAAAGGATCTAGACAGCAACTAATAATCAACAATAACAGACAAATAAGTGAAAACTTTTCCTATTTTTGCCTATCCGCGGAATTTAGATGCAGACACTAAGCCTTATGATTGATTAGAAATATCGGCTGGCCCATTGAAAAGCAACTTGGCACCATATCCCAATTAGAACACAGTTCAACTGCCTTACAAACACAGTGGGCTCTCAAGACATAATTCCTGTTATCTCTTATACTCTATCTAAGGCACACAACCACTAAATTGAGCACTGGGGATTCAATTCCAAGTATTTTGGTTCCAGAGTCCATGCTCATAACCATCCTTTAAATCTAAACAAACCTAAGAAGCAATCAGGTTCAATCCCTTTATTTTTAAGGTAACTCTCATATACTTTGAAAGCCACATGGGCAGATGATACAGCCATAATGCTTTCATTAAAATTAGCATATTTGGGACACTTAGATGACTCAGTAGGTTGGGCGCCCACTTTTGGTTTCAGCTCAGGTCATGATCTCAGGGTTATGGAATTGAGCCTTGCTTTGGGCTCTGCCCTGAGCATGGAGTCTGCTTGGGATTCTCTCTCTGCCTCTCTCCCTGCCCCTCCCCCTTCTTGCATGCACAGGCATTCACTCTCTCTCTCTCTCTCGTCTCTCTTAAAAAAAAAAGAAAAAAGAAAATTGGCACATTTCATAAGGATTCATGTATTAATAAAGGGCTACCCTGCTCTCATAGAAAGTAGACAAAGATATTGTAGAGTTTCTAGATTGTGACATTTAATAGGTTTTATGAATATTCAGTTTTAATAGCATTTACTGTATTGATTAGATTGTATTATACCTTGACGATAGAATTATGCATATCTCAAATATTGATATATCATTAACCGCTTCAATTTTAAAGATCTTCAAATTTGAAATCTTCAAAACTGAAAGATTGGTGAATTGCCCAAGGTAAAAGAGAATATATATGATGAAGATAGTTTTTGATTGTTTTGCAGATTTTTAAAAATATTATAGTGAGATATTAATATTAATGAAATACTAATAAAGTCATAAGATTAATGAAATTCTAGCATCTACAATAGAAGTATGATTAGAGTCTTATTTTATCACTCTGATTCTAAAATATTTCTGCATTTATTGATGGTCATATCTATTCATGGACATAGGAAGTTTTCCATGTATAATTAGAAGACAAAAAGAGAAAAAAGTAATTTTCTATTTCAATCTAAAGCATGTACAACTGATAAGACTCTTACACTGTTCAGATATTTTTTCCCCCAGTTGGTCCTCTAGTCCATTAAATCTGCCTTCTGCTTCTCAGATTTAGGTACTCCCTATGGATTGAAAAGTCCCAGACATAGATGGTATTATGCTAAGATGAAAACAAGTCAGAGAAAGACAAATACTGTACGATTTCACACATATATGGAATCTAAAAAAAAAAAAAAAAAAAGAACTAACAAAACAGAAAGAGACTCATAGATACAAATACAAAGAACAAATTAAAGGTTGCCAGAGGGGAATGGAGTAGAGTAGGGGTTGGGCAAAATAAAATAGCAGAAGGGTATTAAGAGGTACAAACTGTTAGTTATAAAATAAATGATATGAGGATGCAATATACAACATAGGGAATCTAGTTAATAAATTTTAACAATTTCATACATTGACAGATGGTAGCTAGATTTATCGTGGCGATCACTTCATAATGTCTATAAATGTTGAATCAGTATGTTCTATATCTCAATGTAATATAAAATGGTACATCAATTATACTTCAATATTACATAAATAAATAAATAAAATTAAAAATTTCCCTTCGATCCCAGTGTATTTTTGTTTTCTATCATAATTTTTTTTCCATTTTCATCATCGACTTTTATAATGGTGTTCCTAGAGTCTTCATTCTACAAATTTTAAGTAGGTATTATGAGAAATATTTTTGTAATATGTCATGAGTAAGTACTCACATTATAAATTTGAATTATTTTTAGAGTCAAATAACCACAAAATAGACAACCAAATTTTAGTGCCTCAGAGTCAATCCAACTTGAAAATACATTTGTAAGTTTCAAAATGTCTCATTCAACATCATGCCTACTATGAATCTACCAGTTATGCTTTATCAGTGGAAGGACATCACAGAAAATATGTCACCAGTTTTGCCAGTTTTTATGAGCCAGTTCTCCTAGGAGTTCTCACTAGCTCCATTACAACCATCCAGAGAGGGCTGCATCTCTTCTGGGCACAACTTCTATCTTTTATTGTTATTTTGAAAGAAAAGAACAAAGAACACTGAATCTTTAATGTTGTCATCATTGAGTTGTTGCTACTGTTCCACTTTTTCTCAATATTCTACATGTCCTATCCAGAATATCAGCAAAGTATTTTTTTTTCTATTCTCATTAGTAACTCAGTTAATCAGAGTAATTAATGTCAAGTAAAGGTAAATAAAATATATTCTTCAGTATAAACTGTGTAAAAGCTTTTGTACATTTAATAACTATTTCCTCTAGTCCTATACAAGGTTCATATAAAGTGGATTGATTTAAAGTTTCATTTGTGTTAATATGTCTAAATGTTAAAAAATACAACATGCATGGCATGTTTTATTTATACATTGTTTAACAGATAAGAATAAGTTGCATTTTCCCTAAAGATTTAACTTCTTTCCAAAAATGAAGGTTGAGTTATGTGCATTTTATTGAGCCTACTATTGAAAATAATTTTACTTTTGAATTGAATTCCCATGATAGAGCCCCATCCCTCTGCTTATGAATACTGAGTCCTCTATCCTTAGCATATGTCCAGGTCATATTTTTAAAATATTTTAATGTAATTTCAACCAAGTAATTAGAAATCCATTAAAGAAACATTTTCTCATTATGAATTCCCTGAAGGGTTTTAATTATATGAATTTGATTTTTTATATCTCAAGCTAATAGAATATAGATTATAATCTAATAAATTCTGTCATAAATCTGCACATTTGTCTTTTAATTTTTTATATGATATATGAAAAGATAATGAAATCTAGAAGCTGATTACTTAAATATTAAACATATAATCGGGCTGTTAAATGTAACTTCTAAATTAATATAATATGACAAATTACTTAAAATTACAATAAAAAATTCATATGAGAAATAATTTCACATGAGCAAATTGCAAAATATATAATTTTGTTCTTGGTTGTACTCTTTTATGTTTAAAATGCAAATATATATTAATCTTTTGCAACAGAAAACTAAGCAAATATGTAATAATTATGTTTTCTAGGTATATCTGAAGAATTTTACATACAAATATTTAATCTTCTAACAATCAAGTCTGTTTGTGATCTGGCAAGCAAGAAAAACCCAGGGCAAGGGAAATATGTTTTTCTGGATTCAGGGAAGCCAGACCAAAATTGGCTGAGTCTCCTCTATTCTTAAGCAAGTTTTTATAATATTGGTTCTAAGATTTTTTTCAGAGTTTATGGTAATGTGTATGAATCTTTTAGTTTTGTGTTCAGAGCTTTAAGACCAATAGCTAAGTGTTAAGAAAGAAAAAGAAATCCATGATTCATCACTAGAGTTTTAACAATATAACTATGGGAGAAACATTTGTTAATTAATTCCCTGGCTATCCAATGTTATAAGGCCTGGCCAAATGGAAACATAAAGAAATAAGTAAAACTACTTTATTAACCAAATGAAAATATAATGAAATAACTAAAAGTTGATCAACCCCCAATATATACATTGGGTATAAAATGTAATCAGACAATATTATTCGCATGAAAATATTAAATAACAAAGCAAAATAAAAACACTGTTCTGTTTTATTCATATTGCTATTAGTTAAATACAATACTTTTGGGCATTCAAATTGAGAACATAAGTACAATTGTAAAAGTTAAATGTTAAACTTTCCTGTTGTTCAAATTTCAGTTTAATCTAGCTGTGTAAGAAAGGTTTTCCTGAATACTCAGTTAAATCAGTCCACCAGACACTATTTTTTATATTACCTAGTTGTGTTGCTTTTGTGTGGTTTGGTTGTTTGTGGTTTTCTCTGTAGCCCTTTTCTTTTTTTTTTTTTTAAAGATTTTATTTATTTGAGAGAGAGAGAGAGCACATCAGAGGGGATAGGGTCAGAGGGAGAAGCAGACTCCCTGCCGAGCAGGGAGCCCGATGCGGGACTCGATCCTGGGACTCCAGGATCATGACCTGAGCCGAAGGCAGTCGCTTAACCAACTGAGCCACCCAGGCGCCCTCTGTAGCCCTTTTCACTATCAGATTTTTGTTCAATTTGTTTGCTTGTTTGTTTAGTGCCAATTTCCTCTATGAGGATGTGGAATCTTCTCTTATTCTCCAGAGTATTCTAGCTTCTAGTAGAGAAAGGTATAGTAGATGCTCAGTGAGTATCTGTTGAAAACATAATAATTAAATAAAATCTCAAACACTCCTTGTATGATTACTATTCCTTTTTCTCAAAGCCCATGTTCCACCTATTGCATTCTATTATTCTATCTACTACCAGTCTGATAAGTTGTTTTCCTATCCGAAAGCTCATGCAAACATAAATTATGTACATATCCCATATGCAATGATTCTGTATTAATAACTTATTTAATTGCAATGTTAATGTATTACTTTGTAAGAAAACAGAAAAAAAATCTATAAGTGAATGAAATTAGCAAGACCTTACAACCAAATGAGTACCATTGTTAACATTTGGTTTACTTCCTTCCATTTCTATACACATTTATTTTTCAAATAAATTAAATATAATTGTCACATGATTTGCTTTCTTCCCTTTCCCTTTGTGTTTTATAATAATTAAATAATCATATGGATATGAGTTTTTAACGTAGAAATATATAACAAAATTTGTCAGGCACTTTTTAAAACTACTTGGTTTGCTTTTGTTTTCTGCTATTAGAATACCGATATGAACATACATGTGCATAACTATTTGTCTTTATCTCTCCATACTTTCAAGACTGTATTCCCTATTGACCACCCTTCCTTACCAGATGAAATTCTCAGCTCACTATTCCTTTCCAGCCCTCAGAGTTTCACCACATTTTACCTTAACAATTGTGAGACCACTTTTATCTTAACCTTTTCTCCTAATGCCTTCAGTAATAGTAAGAGTCCCAAGAAACCTAGGTAACCCCTCACCCTTAGAAATATATCACATGCAAAACTAAAAGAAGATCACTTCTTGCATATTTCTTAATCTGATCTCATCTTCCACCCTTCCCAAACCCCATCATGGTATCTCCCGGAGCTGAGATCTGCCATCAGTAAAGGTTCTACCTTGGAATAGTTTCAGAATGAGATTACATTTTTAGAAAGTCTGCTGGCTTCCACTGTGGTCCACAACACAATTATTTCTCCCTAAATTACTGCAATTTTTTTTAACAGTTCTTACCATGTTTTGCCTTTAACCAAATCTCACACTCCATTTTCTGCTAGTTGCCAGTGTGATCCTTCTGAAAGCTAAACTCAATTATATTACACCCATCTTTAAAATTTCCATAAAAATCAGACATAAACTGACATACCCACTACCTTAATGACTTCATCACCTATTTTTCTGTCCTGACCTCCCCCTCCTGCCTGCTACTGGCTTAATCGATGCTCTTTGTTAGGACATTCAGGATCCTCTCTCAGCACACTTGAATTTATTGCTTCTACTGCCTAGAATGTTCTTTCCTCAAATCCATGTGATTGGTTGGTTCTCTTATTTCATTCACATCCTGGCATCAATGCAGTGAGAACTTCCCTGACCACCATAGGTACAATAGCATACTACCTCCTTCCCCAAACTCCTAATGTCCTTTATCCCCCTTTATTTTTCTCAATATCACTTATCATTTAGAACGTTAAATAATTTCCTATACGTTTTTTAATTTGTTTTTCTTCCCCCAACTAGAGTATAAACCCATGAAAACAAAACAAAACTCCATTTTGTTCTACTACTGTATCTCTACTGCCTATAACATAATAATTATTTAAGAAATATTTGATGGATGTGAATGAATTCCTACATAATGAATATATAGATTAAAAGACATGATCACATGCAAAAGTCTGAGCAATACTGGACATATTTTCTTTACACACACATATATACACATATACATGTACATGGATAGATGATAGAGATTCATAGGGAGACACAGAACAAGTCTTCCTACTTATCCACCCATTTTCTATTCATCCATATTTCAGTGTATCTCTCTTGCTATCTACAGAACTTCTGAATAGTACTAATAAGCTGAGAGGAAAAAAAAAAAGGATATCCTTGGCATAGGAAGCTGGTCTCAAAGCACCTGATCTAGATTAAAATCTCTGTTTTCTTAAACCCTCCCCCAAATTACAAACCCAAAGTCTCAAGCCTGTATTTATTGGGTTCTTTCTTGCTCTCTCTTACACTCAGTCCATCATCTCTTATGGTAAGGGTTCTCCCTCACTGCAACGAGTCATGCACCCCATTTGATCAACTATACATATGCTCCTGGTGATTTTCAGCTGAAGGGCTTTGACAAGGCGTATTTGTATAGGTAGGTCATACATTAGAAACATAGAATGTATTTTTCCATTCATCTATCCACTTTAAACTGATATGTATTTCTGTGTAACTCTGTATTTCAATTTCTTGAATGGTAGAAGAAAATAATACTTTTTCTACTGGCAGTTGCATGATTTATTGTGTGTCAGCACACGGTACTTTAAAGTTATATACATACTGTGGGAAACCGAACCTTTCACTTTCAAATAACATGTCTCTTCTTTCAATGCTTGAGTGAGCAAAACGATGATACTCTGTTAAATGTAAAATTTTCTAAACTCATTGACGTAGTTCCAATCAAATGGTGTATTTAGATTAAAGATAAAGTTCCAATATTATTTACATTAATCTAATAACAATGGAGAATAAATTGTAGATGGGGTAGAGTGGTTTGTTTGGTTACCCCTTTTCAAAAATTTCTATTAACAATTATTTAAATAAAGACCTTAAGAAGACAAAAAGATGGATTCTGCATTAAACAAGCCCTATGGAAACAATATAACAATTGTATAAATAATTGGGGTTAATATTTTGAGTCTTTTTTATGAAGGGAATACCACTACTTTATTTTTTTTTAGGTAAGACACCTTTTTTTTTTTTGGATGGGGCTTGCACTCAGGACTCTGGGATTAAGAATCACATGCTCTACTGACTGAGCCAGCCAGGCATCCCTAGATAAGACATTTTGAACCCCAGCATTACTGTGTTGTGTTTATAAAGAACTTGTGTATATAACTAGAGTACAGTTCTAGAGTTAATGACTGAACTTCATGAATTTGTTAGTAAAGCCTTTGGACAAGAGAAACTGTCTTCACTGGACCTGTGAATATGTAGAATTATTAAAATAAGGAAGAAGAAGAGAATCTAAAAGTGTTGATGCTAACACTTCTATTTCAATTATACTTTAATCAAATTGTGCACCTCATTGTGTGCTTATGACATGCAAGGTCTAGTTCTAGAAAGCTTATGTTTGTAAGCAATGTCAAAAGATCAGTTTCATTCACTGCTTCAAATAATGATAGCATCAGTCAATTCAGTGGTAAAACCATTTTAATAAAATTTTTTGAAGGGAAAAATAACGATATTAAGAAAAAAACTATGAATTTTTTCTATCATTATAAATCTACATTTCATTTTACGTATATTTATTAAAATATCTTGATATCTAGTCAAGTTGTTTTATTTTTTGAATGCAAGAACTAGCTTTCTTTCTTTTTCAAAACTAATTGTTCTGTTGTTGCTGTTTAGTTGGGATTTCTTTCCATTTTTATTTTGTTTTGTTTTTGCAAAACACTGTGATCAACCCAGACACAACTAGCTGTGAAACCCTCAGGCAATTTGTAGAAAATACATTTTATTATTTTATTAATGAAATTCTTTAGTTAGTTTCTGAATTATTCACATTTCACAGAAAAGGTTGATTATTATCACACATGCATGCTGATGCCAAACATGATTTATAGAAAAATAATGCTAATTAAGAATAAGCAATTTCTTATCATTCTAATATTTGTTTGCTTTACTCAGATAACATAATATAAACTAGAGAAGAAAATTATTCAAGCATTTAATAATATTTAAATGCAATAACTAACCAAAATATTTTAATACAAAGATATAAATGTATTAATGTTAATAGCATTTAATAAGAGAAAAAGTATTCTATTTGTGACCATCATCATAGTGGAAATGGATTGTCATTAATAAGTTGTGCCATGTGAATACCTGTTGGATGCCACTTAAACATCTCCGTCAAGATACTATTTTTTTTTTTTTTTTTTTTTTAGGAAATCACTGTGGGGCGCCTGGGTGGCTCAGTTGGTTGGGCGACTGCCTTTGGCTCAGGTGGTGATCCTGGAGTCCCTAGATCGAGTCCGGCATCGGGCTCCCTACTCGGCAGGGAGTCTGCTTCTCCCTGTGACCCTAACCCCCTCTCATGTGCGCTCTCTCTCTCTCTCTCATTCTCTCTGTCTCAAATAAGTAAATACAATCTTTAAAAAAAAAAGGAAAATCACTGTATTTAATATATTTTATTACATAGAATTATATATTAAGAATAGTAGGACAGTATGAAATCAGTTATTACTTCCTTTGCTTCAGTTTTTCAATATGTGATTGCAACCTTAAACTAGTATACTTTATGTAGATTCCTATGGTTTCTTTATTTTTCTTCTTAATGAGGCCCACACTGATGGTTTTGGTTTCACGGTGATTTGTGAGAACTTGGGAATAGCCACTTAGTAAGAAGGCTTGTTTTTTGAGGTTGCTTCAAGATTTCTAGGCTTCTAAGCATAATTAAAGTTAATGAAGAAAAAAATTAATTGCTCTACTTAAAATTGTTATTTAAGGTCTTGTAAAACTTGAACAAGTTGATACATGAGATACTCAATCCCTAACAGCCTCAAATGATTTATTTAATAGCAACTGCTCTAAATTCACATTTCCTATTGCTCAGCATGCCTTATACATTCTGAAAACCAGTGTCAGAAGCTCACCTGTGCTACCCACTCTTTTTATCCTTCTAATTTTCAGAGATGCTTTCTGTTGACATGTAGGGATGTTCTCTGTCTATTACTGACTGTATCTCTGCCTTCAGAGGGAACATATTTAGTTTTCTACAAATATACCAGGAAATTCTGTGTGCTGTTCCATTAAGTAAATAAATGCTGAAAAGACCAACAAGACAAATGAATTATCCTAACAAATAAGTTGCAAAACAGAGGCACTTATGTTTAAAAGAAAAGAATGCAAGTGGAAATGATGTTTTTTATATATATAAATATGTATATATATATGTATATAAATGCAAAAAAATATTGGTGGGAAAGAGTATATAGAAAGCTGTTAACTGTGGTTTCAAGGGGATAGTGATATTGTATATGTAGGAAGACTGAGTTGCAAAAAAGTTTCAGGACATTTTTACATTTATGCTTTTCACATGCTACAGTATATTTGACTGTTATAATTTTATTAAATTAACATTTGTTATGTGGATCATAGGGAGCCTGATGGTGAGTCACTATTCAACAAAAGACCACAATAGAAATAGAAATAGAGAAGTATTACTTACAGGCCCTGGTGAAAGTACATGGAACAAATCTAGAGGGGTCAGTTTAAATCAAAGGAAGCAGAGTTTTAGTAAGCTCTATGGGGTCTTATCTAAGGGACACACATGGGGAAAGCCCTGGGAGGCAGAGGAGACTTTTGATCACAAGGGCTGTTGGGAAATCGTATCAGAAACTTACATTTGTTTGTGACTCTGCAAGCTATTACCTAGGGCATGCACTTGAAGGAGGGGCTAGTGTTAGTCTAAGATCCCTGCTGGCCACTGGTCTAAACCAATGATGCCAAGACAGCAATACCATGGAGTAATTGAGCTATACTCTCGATAAGAAGTAAATATGTATATACACATGTATAAACAAAAATATATTTTAATTGATATTGATTTACACATTTATAAGCCAAAAGAATATTACAGCCATGCAAGAGAAATGGTATCAAAAAAGGAGGAAAATAAAGAATACCAAGCAATTCTTCCTCTACCTACATCTATTTGTTCTGCTTTGGAATTTTCCTTTCCAGTTTTTCACTGCCTACAGCCTATAATTTACCAGATAAAAATATATTTGCTAACTTTAGCCCATGTTTAACAAAAATAGTTATGTTGCAACGTTCCCTTTACAAAATGTTTGCTTTCGAAGACAACACACCATGAAAATTACAAACATTCTTCCCATATTGTCCATTTTGAAACTTCCCAACAGAATGAAAATACTGCTTAATAGCATCTTAAATTGACTCTACATGTGCAGTTTTTGAACACCATGATTAGACCCAAACATAAAGACCCTGGAACATTTTATACCTATTCTTTCCAGCATAGATTAATTACTTGTTTCTAATTGGTTCTTATTGAAAAGCTATTCTTTTTATTAACATTTCCCAAGCACTATAGTTTCAGAAATGGTGGAAGACCATTAACTTCAAGAGTTAGAGGAGATTCAAGTTAGTTAATTAACTTACCTCATTATCAAATGATGACTCTGAAGCATAAATGAAAGTTGAATGACTCTACCACAACATTCCCTTTACAAGTTTAAATATCATAGTAATAGTATTAGGCAACATTTACTGAGAATGTCGTTCACTGCTTTAAGCATTTTTAATATATCATCTACCTTCATGCTCGAAATACTGTTTTAAGGAAAATACAATTACTATCCTCATTTTAGAGATAAAGAGCATTAAGTGCCTAGTTACTAAGTAGATTATCTTTTTATCTATTTATCTGGCTCCTGAACTTCCAATTTTACTACTGTGCATTGATCTGTTTTTAAATGATTTGGGTTTTAAAGATGCAAGATATGACAAACTGCTTTAGCCATTTTTAAGGCTAAAAGAAGAACATGCTTTTCCTTCCAGATTGAGTTTTCATAAAGAAATTGTCCATAGTCTGGACTTTCTGGAATCACAATTTTATTGATGGAGTACCATATTTGATCCTTTACAAAATAATTTTCATTTATGTATATATATTCTAGTTACTCTAATACACTGTGTTTACTTTTATTTTCATGAACAGATTCCCAAATTAGTTTATGCCAGAATTCTGGTATAACAGAGAGTTCAATATTTGACCTTTACCTATAGCGCAGGTTTTCTTGGCTTTTTTAACAAATGATAAATCTGCTCTACCTCCCACCCCACCCCACCCCCAACACATACACATCCAGGAAGTAATATCTTGGGGATAATTTTCAAATAGGATGCATTCATTATGTATTGTTTTTAAAATGGGTTTTGGCTGAAACCAATTATCAAGTTTAGAACTAAAAGTAGGATCTAAAAGGAACTAAAAGTAGTGTAAATTGGGGTTTGCCAATACCAATGATGTGGGAAACAGAGGCAGAAGAAAAATTGTTAAATTTCCTTACTACCTACAGCCCATTGACAAGTCCTTGAAACAGGTAGAGTGATATTCCTCTACAGACTCAACTGCCTCAATGTTGATACTTTGCTAAAGGCAAAAGGCAATTCTAGCCTGAGCCCCCCCTTCCCCAGGAACCTGTAAATCTACTTTAACGTATAAAAATTCCTTTGGAAACTTCCTTTATCTCTAAACCCCCCGAGATACGTGTTGATAATCATCCCACAAGCATATGGCCTACCAATATGCATCTGAAGGGTCTCATGACTAAGGTTTTATTAGACAGTAATAAATCACATTTTCCCAACAATAGCTAGCCCCCTCAAGGTCCTGGAAACCTTGCTTCTAAAACTCCTTAGAGACTTAACGCTATCCCTAACACCTTCCCAACTTGAAAGTATATAATGGATCACTCCTCATGACCCCAGTGCCGCTCTTCCTGTTCACGGGTCCTGTCCCCATGCTTTAATAAAACCACCTTTTTACACCAAAGTTGTCTCACGAATTCTTTCTTGGCTGTCGGCTTCAAACTCTAATGTCTTTCTTACGTAACCATCACCACAACTACACCACTTCTCAGACTGGTGGTATTTTATTGATTCTTAAGAATAGATTAATCCAAACAATGAATCATGGAACACTACATCAAAAAGTAATGATGTAATGTATGGTGATTAACATAACATTAAAAAAAAGAATAGATTAATCCATTTGGTAATCACATTTGAAAGATGGCATGTTCTATCTTCAGCAACTATGTGTATTATATGAGAAAGGGCACTAGATAAAATATCAGGCCAGCTAGATTTTTTTCTCTAGCTTCACTACTTATTAACTGTGTGAATTTAAGCATAAATTTGGCCCATATTGGTTAATGTGTGTTCACAGTTTACAAAATGGTTTAACACACATGAATTTATTTGATTTTCATACCATGAGTTATTTGTCATTATTATTTGTGTGCCTACATATTTGAAACCTGAAGTTTAGAGAGCTTCTATGATTTCATACAAAACTTTACCCAAAGTAAGAAGTGAACTCAGGCAAACTCCTGGGTTTGTGATTTCAGATCCAGTGCTTCCTTGGCCATACCACACTTTTCTTGATTGTATGGGGTTGGAGTTGATAATCAAATGAAATACTGTATCTAAAAGTAGTAGGTAAACTCTGAAATAATATACAGAATAAAATTTTTTTTGTACTATCAATTTCTATAAAACCATTGTATTTATTTTTTACATTATATGTGCAGTAATTTAAAAAATAAAATTAATATTTATTTCTTATAACAATCAAACCCAGTACAGAAGCGTTTAAAAAAAAAATACAGTCTTCTATCACTACTCACTGTTTACTCCTTAGAGAATTTATGGTTAATCTACAATCTCTCACACACACACACACACACACACACACACACACACACACACGTGCATGTCAGTGGTTAGGTATTGAAATATTAATAGCTGAAAACTATGTAGGAACTACATGTGAAAATTTGTGTTAGGATAGCTATCCTGATAACTGTATATTGCTCAGTAGTCTGAGAATGTGAATGTGGTTAATTTTATGTGTCAAATTGGAGTGTGTTTTTTGATGTGATTAACATTTAAACTGGTGAAATTTAGTAAGCAGATTGCTTTCCACACTGCGGGTGGGCCTTCTCAGATTAGTTGAAGTCCTGTATAGAACAGAAGACTAGCCTCCCTGAGCAAGAAAGAATTCTCAATATTTAGTTAGATAAATATAAATAATATAAATATAAATATAAGTACATTTCATCAGTTCTGTTTCTTTGGAGAACCCTGGCTAGCTAATACAGAGGGTCATACTTTGTAATAACATCCAATACTTCACAGGCAGTAAACATTTATTTCTGAAATAATTTTCTACAACCATTATTTATGCAATTTGAAATATAATTTAAGATAAAAATTCTGAAAATTGTTTACATTTGTTTATGCTGCTTCAAAACCCAAGTTTTAACTGAATATTTACCACATCACAAAGGCATTTTATTTTTAGAGATGTTTTCTTTTTTAAAAATAGATATAAAAATGAGCTAGAATGATTTATGGAGCATGTCACATGAATTTTAGAGATTGCTGTTTTCTTAAGATCGCTTTTTTATGAAAACATTTTTCTTCTATTTCCTTAAAAGGGTACACCTCTTTTTCTTCAAGTAAAGGTTTCTACTTTTTCTATTTTTGTATATTTATTTATTTTTTTACCCTTTAGTGGTTGATAAAGAATGTCATTGGATCACCGCATATAAATTAAAGAGAAAAAAACAAAACAGACACAGGCATAAATGTCACCTAGTCTTACAAGCCTATCAGAAATTTTTAACACAATCTTTTTGGAGATAGGCCTAATTGAAAGGAAAACAAAAAGTCAGAAACTTTTGGAGCCAATGACCTTAAGAGTAGTTTTTTAAGTTATTGAAGTTGGTTTTGTTTCTTGAATGTAATTACATTATTTGAGCTGGATTTTTTGAAAACTGATATATATTGCAAAACCAGTTTTAATATAACTCAGCTTATGTTTCTATCAAATGTAATATAACTATTATGAAAAAAGTAACAATGATATAATAATTTGACACGGTGGTAGAAGCAAAGTATATCTCTTTACCATTTTTTTAAATTTAGATGACCAAAAAGCTAGACCCATTCATTGCCGTGCTGAAAGCAAGCCTGGATCTGCTGTGTAACTATTATAATAAAAAATTCTGCTGGTTTTGTCATGCTTCCTGGGAGGGAAACAGTAAACCCTTGTTATTTCCAGAGTGATAGAATTGTCGGTTATTCATAGTGAGATCCTAAGATTACACCGGAGTCTATGCTAATGAGGTGACTCCTGATGGGTACCTAGATAGTTTATGCAAACAAGATGATTCAGGTTAGGGTGCTGGCCCTGCCAAAAAGAACAACCATGTTATTAGAAGTTTATATACAGGTGATATTAAACTGAAGTCCTGGGAGGGGATAGGGGCTGGAGAATAAGCTCAAATTATGTGACCAATGATTCCATCTATCCTATTTTTGTAATGAAACAAGTCAGCTTCCCTGGTTAACAATATTCTGTGGATACTGTTATGCATCAGCTTGTTAGGCAGAGGGTAGGGGGGTAGAGGTGGAGGTGTATGTGACATGTCTTGATTCCAAAGAGAGAGAACCTGGAAGCTTCAAATTTGGGCTGTTCTAGGCCTCACCATATGCATGACCCTGATTTTGTGTCCTTTTTGCTTTAACAAAGTTGTAATCATAAGTCTAGCACATTCCTGAGTTCTGTGAGTCCTTCCAGTGAATTGTCATACCTGACTGATTGGTAGGAAACCCCAGATTTGTAAGCAGTTGGTCAGAAACATCCTAGGAACACTTGAGTTATCACCTGGTCTCTGAAGTGAGGGCAGTCTTATTGGAGATTGTGCCCTAGTAAGCAGAGAGAGTTATGGGTCCCCAGAAAAAGAAAGAAAAGACATAGCTTTTGTGATACAAGACAAGTCATTCTAGACCCCCAGCTATTTTCTGAGATCTATGCCTTACTGCCTCTACTTGTCCTAGCACAATTTCTTGCAGAAGAAATACAAAACCTCAGTAGTTAAGGATTTTAAGTGAATAAAGGGAATGCAAAAACTAACTGTCTCTACCAGGCCGGGAAATAGTCTAACCATATCAGAGACAATAAATCAGTGGTATATCTCCCAGTGCTGTTTCTAAAGTAAGCAAGACCCTGCATTCCCTACCTGAAATAAGGAGCCCAAGACCTTTTCCAACTCTGAGCTTTCTCATAGTCCCTTCTGCTTGTCCTACAACTACCTCGGCTTCATTATAATGTGAATGGGAGAAAATATTTGCAAATGACATATCAGATAAAGGGCTAGTATCCAAAATCTATAAAGAACTTATCAAACTCAACACCCAAAGAACAAATAATCCAATCAAGAAATAGGCAGAAGACATGAACAGACATTTCTTCAAAGAAGACATCCAAATGGCCAACAGGCACATGAAAAAGTGCTCAACATCGCTCGGCATCAGGGAAATCCAAATCAAAACCTCAATGAGATACCACCTCACACCAGTCAGAATGGCTAAAATTAACAAGTCAGGGAACAACAGATGTTGGCGGGGATGTGGAGAAAGGGGAACCCTCCTACACTGTTGGTGGGAATGCAAGCTGGTGCAACCACTCTGGAAAACAGTATGGAGGTTCCTCAAACAGTTGAAATTAGAGCTACCGTTCAATCCAGCAATTGCACTACTGGGTATTTACCACAAAGATGCAAATGTAGGGACCCAAAGGGGTACATGTACCCCAATGTTTATAGCAGCAATGTCCACAATAGCCAAACTGTGGAAAGAGCCAAGATGCCCATTGACAGATGAATGGATAAAGAAGAGGTGGTATATATACACAATGGAATATTATGCAGCCATCAAAAGGAATGAGATCTTGCCATTTGCAACGACGTGGATGGAACTGGAGGGTGTTATGTTGAGTGAAATAAGTCAATCAGAGAAAGACATGTATCACATGACCTCACTGATATGAGGAATTCTTAATCTCAGGAAACAAACTGAGTGTTACTGGAGTGGTTGGGGGTGGGAGGGATGGGGTGGCTGGGTGATAGACATTGGGGAGGGTATGTGCTACGGTGAGCGCTGTGAATTGTGCAAGACTGTTGAATCACAGATCTGTACTTCTGAAACAAATACCGCAACATATTTTAAGAAAAAAGAAAAAGAAGAAGATAACAGGAGAGGAAGAAAAGGGGAGTATGTCAGAGGGGGAGACGAACCATGAGAGATGATGGACTCTGAAAAACTGAGGGTTCTAGAGGGTAGGGGGGTGGGGGGATGGGTTAGCCTGGTGATGGGTATTGAGGAGGGCACGTTTTGCATGGTGCACTGGGTGTTATGAACAAACAATGAATCATGGAACACTGCATCAAAAACTAATGATGTAATATATGGTGATTAACATAACAATAAAAAAATTAAAAAAAAATCCCACTCAAGGAGAAGAACAAGCTTCATTAACATAACATAGGATGCCTGTATAAGCATGCTTTCTAAGTCCCCCCCGTGCAATCTTATGCCCACCTTTACATGTGATGATAAAACTCCCTTTCTGAAAATTCATCCTAACCCTAAAATTGAAGAAACTCACTCACCCCCACTCAAGGAGTCATGGCTTTGGAAGTTATATGCTGTGATCCCTTATCTGAACTAAATAAAGTTTCGTGGTAAGTCTACCTGTTGTAGTTTCTATCAATAATGCACCAAGGAACAAACTAATATTAATTTGGTTATATCCTTAATCTGTGGAGTCTGCACTAAGTCCTGCTTCTTAGTGTCAGAAGTCATTGCAGCTACCATGAGTTCCTATTTTCCCACATTATATACTATAAATCTGTGGTCAAGCACAAGTTTTTGGGCATATCGCTTATTATCCCTGTTGTCAAACCAGAGGCATTTAGTTCATTAGTGTATAACCTTGTATTTGATTACTTTGGATGCTAGTTTGGATAACATGCCCTTAGCAGGTAATAGAATCAGTCAAGGCAAGTTTCATTTTACACAGCTTTAAGTAGTCTTGTCTGATCCCGTTTAATAAACCACCTGATATTAAACAGTTACTAAACAGACTCTAGTTGACTCAAATGATAGAATCAGAATCAGTTAAATGTTTCTAAAGCTGAATTTATATTGCTACAATAGGAAGGTATGGTTCTCTTGATCAGGCTCTATTAGAGACCTAAAAGACTTAGTAAAACAAAGAATTTAAAATACATTTGTAGTATTATTTTTTTCTACTATATGACTTATTCTTCCCATTATATATATATTTTTAAATTTTTTATTGTTATGTTAATCACCATACATTACATCATTAGTTTTTGATGTAGTGTTCCATGATTCATTGTTTGTGCATAACACCCAGTGCTCCACGCAGAATGTGCCCTCTTTAATACCCATCACCAGGCTAACCCATGTAGTATTATTTTTTAATTGAAATTTCTCAGTAAAATGGAGCAATGCATTAAGTGCTGGATAATACAAAGTTTAACGAATAGAATTAACCTTAATTTGTGCACAAAGGAAAAATTGATATGTATTACATTATCCCTCGAATTTAGGCAAAGTATACTTTAATGTATTTGGCAATACAGTAATAATAATTGCTACTGTAAGTATAACCTTTAGAAAGTTTTCCTTGACATTTCTTTTTTGATCTTCTAATATTCATTTTGTTTGTGATTGCAAACCATATACTTTGTTTTTACTCTAATATGTTTACCTTATCAATTTTTGTAACTCCATTCTTTTCATGTTTCCTAATTACCCATTCAGGGACAAGATCCCCTCGAGGAAGAGAGTGGGAAAGTCATTGACTTTGATTTTTGCCCCAGTTTGACTGAGAGGAGTAGAATGTATATGTAGTAGTATCACTCTGATCTTTGGGAAATAAATAAGACTACATATGTAAGAACAGTTATACATAAGATATTGATAACCAGGAAAAGTAGCATTCAAGCTCTCTTTTGAGGTAGTAAAGGGTCATTATCTCACAAAGACACAAAATAAACACACAAGGATGATAGTTCACTATGTATTTATTTGAGCAAATTCAGTTTAAGTTAATACATTATAATAACAGAGGAAATTTGATGTAATTTAATCAATCAACCAACAAGGACCTAATGACAAGGAGAGTCATTTCTAGGTAAAACAGAAGCATTTCACTCAAGATTAAGAATAGCCACACATTTAGACAAAACACTCTACCATTTCACAATAACTAATAAAAATAATGGGAATGATCAGACTAATTGATTTTTATTTTCATTCTTTAACAGAGAGAAGACTCTTTTAGCTGTAGGTATATTCCATTGAAATAACTCTGTGAAAGTGCATATTTTCATTCATACTGATAAGAGATAAGACTATTTAAATGGAAAAACATTAATTTATTGGAAGCATATGACTCTCCTACATTGCCTAATGCAGGACATGAGACCCTTCTGTAGAATATGGAATTGGACTAATGAAACATAGGTAAATATAATCCCACAGGAAAATCTTGTATTCTGCATATGTTCCATTAACTTTTGTTATCACTAAAATGGAGAAAATGAGCTAGTATTCACATTTTTGCACAGTGCTAATAACATCAAAAAGCAAATTTACAAAAAACATGGGGGCATAATAAGTGTGCTACTTCCTTGGGTCTGGAAAGGGAAAAAATATATATGTATATACATATGCATGTACACGTACATACATATAATAGTTATGCTTGTAATGAAAGATAATATCCATTATCTTTTAAATTGCACTTAAAATTGATAAACTTTTTTTTATAGAATCTGTGTGTTTTTAAAAAAGAAAACAAAACCAAAACAGATCATAGGAGAATATTATTACCAAAGACTATGTCATGCTAGTATTGCTCGTATAAAATAATAATTCTCACTGTATTGTTTTTCTTTTTTTCTATATTTTGTATACGTAAGATCACTCTAGTTTTATTCTTGCATGATTTTGTTTTGTTACTTTATTTTTTTTAAAGCCTATATGGTTACAGATGAATTGATTTGAAGACTGAGTACTTATCAATAAAATATTAAAAGATGAACTTATATATAAGCTCTTAAAGGCAAGAAGCATTAGCTGTAAAGAATAAATTGATCTTAGTAGTTTAGCTTATATAATGTTATGCATTTTTCATTGCTTCTGGGTGTTCACAATATGAATGTTTTGTATCATATACATTTAGCGAATTCAAATATCTTCTGAACACATGCCAGTAGATTACATTCAATTTGATGAGCAGTGCTATTGATAGAAGAAACATTTATAATGTGATTTTAAAAATTCATTTTCACATATATTTTAAGCTCTTACTTTATAATTCTTCACAAATAGAAAGAAAGCTCTCGGGCGCCTGGGTGGCTCAGATGGTTGAGCGTCTGCCTTCGGCTCAGGTCATGATCCCAGGGTCCTGGGATCGAGTCCCGCATCAGGCTCCCTGCTCCTTGGGAGCCTGTTTCTCCCTCTGCCTCTCTCTCTCTGTCTCTCTGTCTCTCATGAATAAATAAATAAATAAAAAGTTAAAAAAAAAAGAAAGAAAGCTCTCATATGTCTCTGCAGTGCCATGCAGAATTACATCAAAATTATTCTTCTGAAAGACATTATGGCTCACATATATCACCATTATCCACATTACAGCTATGACAATAAAGGGAAAACTTTTATTTTAGCATGCTCTATAAAACAACAGTAATTATTCAGAAAAGATGATCAGGAAACACCACTCTCATTTTAAAGAATGTAGTGTACATTTCAGGAAGAAATGTCCCTATTGAGATTTTGCTCACCCTTCTGCCCATTTGAGGATAACATGTCCTTTTAATTGATGAAAAATACCAGGAAAATAAAATTTCCATTCTTATGGGAAGCAGTCAATTTTATACATGTGAATCCCTAAAGCATATGTAATGACAAACTGCTCCTAACTAGGATGGTTGATGGAAAGAACAACATCATTGGGAAAAGCTGGACTGATGGGTAGGTGTGGGCATGGGGGTGTAGAAAGAATTAATGAGATGATACCAAGCCATTTGACTTTTTTCCCCCAATAAAAACAAAATTTTATGCACAAATAGATAACAAGAATGATTAAAACCCACCCACATAAAAATGTTGAAATGGGAGCTATTGGGTTCCATAAAGCCTTTCAAAAACTAATATACACAGAGTCCATTTTCATGATCTAAATTTCCTTTTCTTGATAAATGATATAATGTCATATACATAATGCCATTTTTAATGAAAAATATATTATTACAGAAATTTAAAATTAATGGACATAATCATTTTAATATGAATAGTCAGCAACTTGACATCTGCTTTGTTGTTCACTTTAGCTTCTTCACTTTATGTGTAAGATCTCTTTGCGAAAAATAAATCATTCTGTAGCTATTTTATAAACTTAGGCAAAGGGAAAAGCCCCTGACTTCAGACTGTTTGAATTTTGCTACTTCAGTTTACTTTTTTAATTATGTTACTAAGGCATGCCTGGGTGGCTCAGTTGTTAAGCATCTGCCTTCGGCTCAGCTCATGATCCCAGGGTCCTGGGATTGAGCCCCGCATTGGGCTACCTGTTCAGCGGGGAGCCTGCTTCTCCCTCTCCCATTGCCCCTGCTTGTGTTCCCTCTCTCACTGTCTCTCTCTGTCAAATAAATAAATAAAATCTTTAAAACAATTTTTAATTGTGTTACTAAATTACAAAACATTAAGTTTTTGTAATTAGATCAGAAAAACATTTAAAAATCTGTATTACAATAAAAACGTCTGCATAAACCCCTTTTTAAAATCTGAATTCTTGATCTATCCTGTATACATCTGTATTCAAGGTCACATACACTTCAGGAACAAAAGATAATCTATGTTCTCATTCTTGCTCATAAATTATATTTTTAAACAATATTTAATTTCCTGAGATTTTGCTATTATGTAATCTAACCCTTTGCTATTTTATCACCAAATTGCCTATTTAAAACACTGTAGGAAAAATGAGGTTTAAGGGACATAAAGCAAATCAAAGACCACAGTTATATTCTTTCTAAACTGTCAAGCATATGTGTTTTCAGGCTGAGAAGAGCTATCTTTGAGTATTTAGAGCAATGCAAATTAAGGGAATTGTTCCAGAGATTACTGGGAAAAAAAAAAGGATTAGTGGTAAAATTAGGCAGAACTGTGTGCCTCTGTACCTACTTGATTACTCTGCACTCTCAGCTGCCTGAATGACAAAGATAATCCTGTTTCTGTGCTGTACTTTTTGAAGTCATTGAGTGATTCAGAGTTCTATTTTTCTAAAAAGATTAAGAAAGTAAAGAAGAATATGATGTCTCTATGGGTTTTCTTCGCCAGGATGAGAAAAATCATTATCAATAGATATCATTACGTAGAGCATTGGTATAGCCTCACCAGCATTTATTACACATCTAGTTATCAGTTTGATAAACTCATTTCCAAAATCAAATAAATAGTAATGACATATTATAGGGTTTCCCTTAATTCCAATATCTGGAAATACTCTTTTTTTTTTTTTTCCCCTAAGTAGGCTCCACGCCCAGCACAGAGCCAAACACAGGGCTTGAACTCACAACCCTGAGATCAAGACCTGAGCTCTGATCAAGGAACACTAGTCACCAGTACACCCTGGAAATACTTTCTAATGTTCTCCTTTTGTTCTTGATAAGAGTCTGTAAAAGGGTGCCTCTTGTTTTATGAGATAGTAGTAGAATCCTGAACTGGTTGGAAAAGAAAAATTGGGGTTAGTATAATGACAGAAAATGAATAGAACACTAGGGTCTTACTGTCACAGTGATTAATTCAGATCAACACAGACTTTCTTTAGTGGTAACTGGTATCAATCATGAAGATACTTCAAAGGCAAAAATCAGTTGTGCCAGAGGCAAATTGACCACTCACTATGAAAAAAAAGATCCACCAGGGAAGTTGTCCCAAGGAATTTATCAAAAGTACTACTAGTTAGTATCCTTGATATTAATCCACTACCCACATGACCGTGTATACAAAATAGACAATACACATTTAAGAACTGACTGATTAAAAATTATGTAAACTAAACATTACATAGAGCAAAACAAAATGAAACAAAAAACAAGTTACAGCCTACACATCTGGATATAAAAAGAAAATCTAATATAAATCAGTAGAATTCTTGATATTAATGTTATTTGGGTTTTAATTGTGTTGCCATTATTTAACTATATAACAATTACAAATAAAAATTATTTGCAATTATTTTTTATTAACTTGTTTTACCATCTTTACTGTTTGGAAAATGTGGCATCATATAGTTTCATTTGTACAAATCACTCCTATCATTTTATCCAGCCAGGTGACTAAAAGAGAGCTCTCGGGTCCATTAAATTCATCTGTATGGACACTTTCAAAACATATTAAGAACAGAAATTTATAGTGCAGTGACTGTTCCAAATTCCTTACATATCATATCTGGTTATCACTGGTTCAGTCTCACAGTAGAGACCGAATCTGGAATGTTTTAAACTCCCTACAGAACACAAAAACAAGCCATCATGTAGGTGGACTTCTCAGGGTCTGTTCAAGTGAACTCTATTATAGGGCCCGCGTTCAGATTCTTTGTGTTTTCTGTATTGTTCTAAAGGCTGGACCCTTGTCCTTATGGATCGTTCTGTCCTCCTAGTATCACAGTAGTATTCCAAGTGGGGAAATGGGGAAGATAGTTTCTGCCAGCTGAGTCTACTACCCTCCCCCCAACCACTTTTATGGGCTTTTGGGAATAAGCCAGCATCCAGTGGTTTCTGTTTATATCATTAGTCAGATCTGTGTCGTTTGGTCACCATTCTTAAAAGAGCCTGGAAATGTTTTGGAGCTGGGTACATCACTGTTTCTATCCAAATTGTAGTTCTTTTCTAAGATGGAAGAAGAGAAAAATGGATTTTGTGATATATAGTGGTCCTTTGGCAATATCTGCAATGAAAAGTTTGATTCATTTAGTTCTCAGATAAACCCTATAAAGGTTACCCTAGATACAAGTATAATTATAATACTCATTTTTATATGTTTATATATTATATTTAATATACCGATTTTATGTTAATATTCATATAAGCATTGTTATAAGTTCCATTTCATAAACAATATAATTGAGGCAGAAAGAGATGAAGTAACATAAAGTCACACATTAGAAAGAAGCGGAAGTAAGAGTCCATCAAGAGTAGTTTGATTCAGAGCCATGGCAAAACCCTACATTCAGGGAATTCTTCTCAAAGTCTTTCCGGATAATGTTTTAATAGATTCTGAGCATTCTTGTGAATAAAAATCTAACATGGATAATTTTTATGTCTTAGTAAACAAATCTCTCCTCTCTCCATTACATTTCTGCAAAGAAGACATATAAATGGCCAACAGACACATGAAAAGATGCTCAACATCACTCATCATTAGGGAAATGTAAATCAAAACTAGAATGAGATATCACCTCACACCTGACAAGATGATTATTATAAAAAAACAACTGTTGGCAAGGATGTGAGAAATTGGAACTCTTGAACACTGCTCGTGGGAATGAAGAATGGTGCAGCTGCTATGGAAAACAGCATGGCAGTTCCTCAAGAAAATGAGGACTTGAATTACCACATGATCATACCACTTCTGGGTATTTATCCAAAATAATGAAATCAGGATTTCAGAGAGATATGAGCGCTCACATATTCATTGCAACACTGTTCATGAGAGACAGGATGTGGAAACAACCTAAACGTCCATCAACAACTGAATGGTATATAAGAAAATGTGGTATACACTCAATGGAATATTAAAAAAGAAGGTAATTCTGTGTTTCCTGACAACATAGACGAAACTTGAGGACGTTATGCTAAGTGAAATAAGTCACGGACAAATATTGCATGTTTCCACTTGTGCAAGATATTTAAAGTAGTCAAATTCATAGAATGGAAGAGTGGAATGGTGGTTGGCAGAGGCTGGGGGGAGAGGGAAATGGGTAGTTGTTAATCAGTGGGCATAAAATTTCAGTCACACAAGATGAATGAGTTATATTTTTAAAGATTTTATTTATTTATTTGACAGAGAGAGACACAGCGAGAGAGGGAACAGGAGCAGGGGGAGTGGGGGAGGGAGAAGCAGGCTTCTGGCTGAGGAGGGAGCCGGATTCAGGGCTTGGTCTCAGGACCCTGGGATCATGACCTGAGCCGAAGACAGACACCTAACCACCGAGCCACCCAGGCGCCCCAAGATGAATGAGTTCTATAGAACTATTTTCTGTACAACATTGTCTCTGGAGTTACCCATACTGTACTGTACTCTGAAAAATTAAGAAGGTTCATCTCATGTTAAGTGTTTTGGCCACAATTAAAAATATTTAAAAATAGCATGACCATTACTTTAGCATGAGGAAGATAAAAAAAAATAAGTTTGCCTAGTCCATAATTGTTATTCTCTGTGTCTCTCTCTCCCCACCCACTCTGTCCTAATATTTTATTCAGATTTCATTTACCACACCTATTACATTTACTAAATTATCATAGATATTTTTAGGAGACATATTTTCTCTAGCATCAGCTTTTTTTTTTTTAAATATTTTTATTTATTTATTTGACAGAGAGAGACACAGCGAGAGAGGGAACACAAGCAGGGGGAGGGTCAGAGGGAGAAGCAGGCTTCCCGCGGAGCAGGGAGCCCGATGCGGGGCTCGATCCCAGGACCCTGGGATCACGACCTGAGCTGAAGGCAGACGCTTAACGACTGAGCCACCCAGGCGCCCCTAGCATCAGCTTTTTGAAAGCAGGGCATTGTTGAATATGTTCTTACAACAGAGCATAATTTCTTTCTATAATGATAGTGACTTTTGACAAATATTTGTTGAGTGAATGAACTTTAAAGATGATTTATTTATATTATAGAATTTTTGACTAGAACGACACGGACTAAATACTGAAGTATATATTTTGGACCCCTATCTAGGTGTTGGTCAGAATATATAGGAATATATATTTTACACCTAAAAATAACATAATGTAATCTCATAGAGAATTTTTCATTTTGAAATTATCATTTTTCCTTCTCTATTATTAAAATTACAAAAAAAAAAGGTTTTCTTAGCTCAAGTTGCTGATTTTAACAAATTGATGCAAACAAATGCCAATTGAATTTGTATTCAATAAACTGATCTTTTTCCAGGGAAAATTATATATCAGTTAAAATCTGGAGGTGCCTCGGTGGTTCAGTTGGTTAAGCATTTGACTCTTGATTTTGGTTCAGTTCATGATCTCAAGGTTGTGAGATCAAGCCCTGAGTTGGGCTCTATGCTGGGCGTGAAGCCTGCTTAAGATTCTCTCTCTCCTTCTCCCTCTGCTCTCTGCCCCTCCCCCACCTTCCAACTTTAGAAAAAAATAAATAAATAAAAATAAAAATCTGCATTGCACAATGCACAGCCCTTGGCTAATCTGTGTTTATAATGACTTGATCTCTAATTGTATACATACTTTTTCTAATGTTGAAATTCAGAATTCACCTTTTAAAATGAAAGTAACCTCATAAGCACCAGGTAGCCTGGAAAACGATCTCATTCTTGAAAGCCTGAACTATCCGAAATGTTTCTAGTGAATGACAGAGGTAAAGGTTTACATCTACTAGATCATTTCTTAGACAGAAATAATGGTTTTATTAGTTCATCTACACCTAATATTATTAGTAAGTCTTTGTCCTAAGAAGATAGCATATTTTGAAAAACACTTGGCATGATCCTGAAATACACTGACAATATTTGGTAAAACTCAACAATTTTTATTTTAAAATAAATATTTATAATAAAATATATGTGTTAATTTAATACAGAGTATCCATTTTAAACTAAGAGCAAACAATATACTTAATGTTAAATTTAACTTGAAACATTGGCTTAACATTGTCAGTTATGTTTTAACTGTAATAAAATTACAAAATTAAAAAATATTATTTTTTAAATTAAAAAACAGACAGTAGAGTATGATATAAATTAAAAAGTAAAAACTCTGCAGTATCCTGCCTTCATAATCTGCCTATATGCACATATACAAACACACATTAAATCTTGTCTACCAGGCATCATTACTGTTTACAGTTGGGTTTGGATTATATCTCTTCAGACATTCCTTCCTGACCTTCTTTTCTTCTTTCCTTCCTTTTCTTCTTTTCCCCATTCTTTATTTCTTTTCAAATTAACTTATTTAATGGTGTGTCTTCGCATTTAGGTGTATGTGCACTTGTGTAATATAGATATAATATAAAATTTACAGTATATATTTAAGCACTGATATATTTATGTATAATTTTACACAAATTGTGTCATGCCATACTACTTTTTCTATAGTTTTTTTTAAAGATTTTATTTATTTGACAGGGAGAGACACAGTGAGGGAAGGAACACAAGCAGGGGGAGTGGGAGAGGGAGGAGCAGGCTTCCTGCAGAGCAGGGAGCCCGATGCGGGACTCGATCCCAGGACTCTGGGATCATGACCTGAGCCAAAGGCAGCCACTTAACGACTGAGCCACCCAGGCGCCCATTCTATAGTTTTTTTTTTTTTAATTCAACAATATGGTGAGGATAACTTCTTATATCAATACATACAGATAGTTCTCATTCTTTTTCATATTCATTCATTTATTTATTAAAAACATTCATTGAACATCAAATGTGTTCTATTCAATTTTTCAAGTGCTGAGAAAATGGCAGTGAGCAGAACAGAAAATGAACACAGGTACTGCTTCCAGTATTCCAGTGTTCTATTTCTATTTTATAAAAAGAAATAGAAAAAGCACTTCTGGAGAAAAGAAAAGTGAGGGTGTACATGTATATATATGGTGTAGGGTTGGGGCAAGAACTCCAGGCGGAGAAACCAAAGCCAAATCCCTGAGACAGAGCACTTGTGTTGTGTAAGATGAAAGCCTGTTGACCAGAGTGGCTGAGGCACAGCAGGTGAAGGGAGAGTGGGGCCAAGATCAGAGACATAGAGGAGCAGGATCATGTAAGGCTTTGGAGTCGTGACAAGGGTTTTGGATTTTGGAAAATCTGAATGAGATGGAAAATCACTGGAAGATTTGAGCAGAGTGATGACTCTGATCTGGCTGCAGTTTGGGAAATAGACCCCAAGAGCACGAAAGATAAAATAAGTCTCTTTAAAAAAAAAAAAGATTTTATTGATTTATTTGACAGACAGAGACACAGCGAGAGAGGGAACACAAGCAGGGGAGCGGAAGAGGGAGAAGCAGGCTTCCCGCGGAGCAGGGAGCCCGATGCGGGGCTCGATCCCAGGACCTTGGGATCATGACCTGAGCGGAAGGCAGACGCTTAACGACTGAGCCACCCAGGTGCCCCAAAAGATAAAATAAGTCTCTTTAAAAAGGGCTTAGATGAATTATTCTGCAAGAATTATGAGTTACTTTAAGAGAATTGTTTTCCATATTATTAGTTTAACATGTGCGACTTAAAATACAGTGTATGAATTACCAAAAACAACTGGACTGAGGGGACCATGCTTTTTCATGATTTTTGTGCCCTAGAATATTTAAAAAACGTTTACCCCTTTTTACCAGTCTTGAGTAAAGAGGTGTTTAGAAGCCTGAATTTAGAGTATGTAGAAAGACAATGAAACAGTCCATGAACACATGTAAATATTCACTTTTTGGACTGATTTGAAAAAGAAAAACTTTCGTGATCTAAAGGCCAATTGTACTATATCGGATAATGATAATCTAGAACAGAAATCAGCCAACTTTTTCTGCAAAGGGCTATTTAGAAATATTTTGGGTTTTTCTGGCCATATTGTCTTAGTTGCAACTACTTGACGGCCATTATAGTGAGAAAGCAACTGTAGATGACACATGAACACATGGGTGCAGCTGTTATCTACAAAAGCATCAGTAAGTAGAATTTGGTCTGCAGGCCATAATCTGCCAGTCCCTGATCTACCAGATGAATATGATGTAAACCAAGGATTCTCTTCTGTAAACTTGCATGACCATATTTAACACATGTGTGGTGTATAATTGCAGGGTCTCTAGAGTCTGGCCTTCACTTAGGTTATCTGACCCAAGTAGTAATAGTAATACCTACTACATAGAATTGCTATAAAGATGAAATCCTAGAATGAATTTAAAGCATTTGAGGGGCACCTGGGAGGCTCAGTTAGCTCAGGTCATGATCTCAGGGTCATGAGATTGAGCCCCGAGTCTGGCTCCATACTCAGCGGGGAGTTTCCTTGAAAATTCTCTCCCTTTGCTTCTACCTGCCTCTAAAATAAATATGGTAATTTGTTATGGCAAACAAATAAGGTTCCAAAGTACCTTAAAGGCAGAGTATATTAATTCCTAATTATCAACTGGTATTTTTTTTTATTTTTTGCTCATATTTTAGGCTTACTCTGACTTATATATAGCTATTGCACTCTTAGGAAGGACAAATTGGGATTTCAGAAGAAAAAATATTCTAAAATATGATCAGTGAAAAATATAAGAATTTCAAGAAGTCCAGATCCTATATATCAGAAGTTTTAATTTTTATTTCATTTTTTTAAATTTTATTTATTTATTTCAAAGAATGAGAGAGAGAGCGAGCATGAGAGGGGGTTGGGTCAGAGGGAGATGCAGACTCCCTGCCGAGCAGGGAGCCCAATGCGGGACTCGATCTTGGGACTCCAGGATCATGACCTGAGGCGAAGGCAGTCACTTAACCAACTGAGCCACCCAGGCGCCCAAATCAGAAGTTTTAAAACACGTAGTTAAATATAGTGAATTACACATAAAACAATTTTAGACAAAGAGCCAAAATTCATATAAAACTAGAAAAGTTAATTTAAGAGAATGAATACATGTAAATCTTTCTGCTTCTTAAAATATAAAATAAACCTCTCTACAAATCAGAATTTTAAGAGACACATTTTTGGTATTTTTTATATATATAGATTTTAATATAAAGGAGATTTAGTCATTTAGTCTATGTCATTTGCAAATTTGCAACAAGTTATTTAGTATTGTATTTGCTTTTAGTGCTATTAAATTAATTCAATCAGAACAGACTTGTTAAATACTATTTATTTTATGCCATTCATATTTTTGTGGCTAATATATTCTTATTTTAAAAAACATTTTTATTTATTTTATGTTATGTTTTTAGAGAGAAAGAGCATGTGATCAGGGTGGGGAGGGGCAGAGGGAGAGAGAGAATCTTAAGTAAGCTCCACTCCCAGCGCAGAGCCCCACATGGGGCTTGATCTCATGACCCTGAAATCATGACCTGAGCCAAAATCAAGAATCAGAGGCCTAATGGACTGAGCCACCCAGGTGCCCTCAACTAATATATTTTAAAATGCACCACTGAGTTCCATTTAGTATAAGAAAAGGATGCTTTTGTGTCAGAATAAGTTTTTTTTTTCACCTTCTTAAATTTTCACAACAGAATGTTAATGTTAGCATCTGTAGCCTAAAGAATAAGAATTTATCTTCAATCCATAACACAAAATATCTATCTGGATATAAGGCATTCATGTAATGTGACAATAAATTAATTTATTTTCAGTACATGCCCAAATTGTAACTGAGATCATTATTATTTGAAACAGTCTGGATGGATTGCTAACTATCTATTCCTTCAGAGCTCTGGTTCTCAAGTGCTCATGTGTTTAAAAATCATCTGTGGGACTTGTTAATATTCAAATTCTTTGTTCTCTGATTTAATAAATGTTGAGGAGGAGGATAACATTGATGGTCTCTCATTTTTTAATTTCCCCCTTGACCCACAGGAGGGGAAATTTGTTCCTTCTCTCATGTTTGTCTTCATGCTCTTGCTTCTCTCTTCATCTGTGGGCAGCCATCCACCACCAGCTGCTCTAGGTTCTCTAACTGAAATGTGTCTGAAACACTCATTGCACGAGGGTTTATTTACTAATGGGTGGCATCGCCGACTCGTAGTTAAGAACCAGGTTCTTTTTTTTTTTTTTTTTTTTTTTTAAGAACCAGGTTCTGTTAGCTGACAGAGAACTGGTTGTGAACTCAGGTTCTGCGGCTCCTGGCTTCAAAATCAATTCTCAAGAGACAGGTAGGAAAGGAAAGGATGTTTTAATCAGGAAGCCTGTAACCTGGAAGATGATGGTCTAATGTCCCAGAGACCATCTTCCCCATCCAGGTGAAGCCAGAGGATTTTAAAGGGGAAGACATGGGAGAATGTGGGGGAGGGGAGAATTGGGGGCTCCATTTAGGAGAAGCTGGTGCCTAGGCTGTTAGTCAGATGTTGACATGACTGTAAACAGACTTGCTGTCATCCAGGGCAGCTGTTTTGGAATGTAGTCAGGCCTTATTTTCTGGGAAGTGTGGTCCTTCATGCCTCAAGGCCAGTCGTCTGTAAATCTCAAGGAAAGTAGGTTAGTTCTGCCATAGATCAAAGGATTTAGGTCAGCAAGCAAGGAGTATATAAGTGTGAAGCAAGTTAACACTTAAGACCAGTTTTGGTGCTATTATAATTCTACCCTTCCTTTTTTATCAGTTGGGATAATGTTTCAGAGGACCTTCATTTTTTTTTTTTTCCCCCTCCAGATAGTAATATCACTCTGGATACCATTTGTCAGAGGTAAACCCAAGCACATGTGTTAGGTTTATGTACTAGATTGAGCTATGGGGTGCTGGGAGTAAGGTGGTTTCTGTGAGAGGCTTGTCTCATTGTTGATTTGCCTATATTGGAGATTTATTTTCCAGGATGGATTCCTTCCCAAGACTGTGGCAGAAATGAAATGTAGAATTTGGGAATTAATACTCAACACTAACTTGAACATTCTTAAAAGCTATACACTATTACTGAAAGAAATATCCAATTGAAGAACATCTCTTGATGGTCAAATATCAAAAAGACACCACTATTTTAGTTAATATTCTGTGGTGTGTGTATGTGTGAGAGTCTGATAAACCATAATAAAAAATTACTTATGAATTTTTGGGAAAGTTTATATCCCCAGGAGACCCATATACTGATGTTGATTAAAACATTGATTTTATAGGACAGATTAGCTAAAATTTTGGCTTTGTTTTCTAGAAAACAAAGTTAAATGTTTTGAATTTGAATAAAAAACATCTGCCAAGTCACACATAGACATTTCTGTACTCTTTCTAAATGTTTCTTGAAATACCTTTCACAGTGCCACTATCTGCAAACTATCTGATGCCACTGTAAATTCTAGGATTTCAATCTCAACAGGAACCTGAACTCACCTTGCAATCTTTCTGGGGTAGCACTCTCATTTCTTTATCATTTTTTTTTTAATTTTTTTTCCATTTTTAGCAAATTACCCAGGTTCTTAGCAGACAAACTCAATTTCTACATCTCAAACAATTATACAGGATCTCCTAAATTCCTTATCTGTATCCACAACAGTTCTTTCTTTTTTTTTCCACAACAGTTCTTACCTTCTCATTTTTTGTAAGAAAGGAAAAGGCTTTTTTCTCATGTGTGAAATTAGTCTCTGCACCTTTGTGAAGATCACATGCCCTCCACACAGATGTTGCTCCATCTGTTACTTCTTTACCCTTAATCTTCATTCTCTCTCTAGCTCCTTTCCAGCAGCAATTTGGTTTAGCTTTATAAAACTTCTGCTATTCATTAACCACAATGTACTTTTTACTATTAAATAACAGTAAAAAAATCATCACTTAAATGTTTACAACCCAGAGAAAACAATTACTAGCATATTTTAGTTTGGGAAACAGAATTAATTCAATTCAGAGAGCAAGAGAGCTAAAATCCAAAGATCCAAAAAGACAGCAAGGGTGACTACTAGTGGCATGGCCAGAAGTAGTATTTAAGTAACAATTAAGTCAGGAAGGAAAAAAAGGGAAAGGAATTCTGGAAGAATTTTGTGTGTCAACCTGTAGGACAAGACAAAATATGAGTGTGAAAACAAACACATAGAAACCCTATCATTCTAAAGTCAGGAATCAGTAATAGGAAAAGGTAGGACAAAAATTAGGGGTCCAGTAAGGTCAGAATTTTGTCTGAGTTCTTCTCTTTTTCTTATCAATATAAACTCACAGCCTCGATCAGAAGCTGGCATATAATATGTTCAGTAGACGTTGTTTAACTGAACTATCCCTGAGGATAAGCAATTACAGAAATGCTGGTCAAGAGTGAGGGGATTCTGGAATGGGTGGTGGGGGAAGGATGTGATAACAATTGGGAACAACTGTATCCTGTCTGTCCTCTGTCTCACTAACCCTCTCCCTGAAGCTAGAAATTTTAGGCCTTAAGTAAATTTATGTAAAATTTATCTTTTTTTTAAAGATTTATTTATGTGAGAGAGAGAGAGCACACAGGAGCAGGAGGGGCAGAGGCAGAGGGCAAAAGAATCTCAAGCAGATTCCTCACTGAACGTGGAGCTCGAAGCAGGGCTCGATTCCAAGACCTTGAGGTCATGATCTGAGCTAAAACCAAGAGTCAGACACTCAACTGACTATGCCACACAGGTGCCCCATAGTTATCTTTTTGTTTTAATCTGAAAGAGTAAGAATCCATGATTCTAAGAATTCAACACACACACAAACACACACACACACACACACACACGCAGAGCACATATGAATGTAACTTTCCCAATTGAAAAAGGAGAAAGTCTACATCTTTAAAAAAAAATATTTGATTTCCTTTCTTTGAATAAGTAGGCTAAAGAACACATTTCAAAAATATTAATTCCATTTTAACCCTCTTACACTGTAGGTGGGAATGTAAACCAGTGCAGCCACTCTGGAAAACAGTATGGAGGTTCCTCAAAAAGTTAAAAATAGAGCTACCCTAAGACCTAACAAGTGCACTTCTAGGTATTTATCCAAAGGATACGAAAATACTGATTGAAGGGATACATGCATGCCAATGTTTATAGCATCATTATCTATAATAGCCAAATCATGAAAACAGTCCAAATGTCCTTCAACTGATGAATGGATAAAGAAGATATGGGGTGTGTGTGTGTGTGTGTGTGTGTGTGTGTGTGTACATAATACCCAGCCATCAAAAAGAATGAAATCTTGCCATTTACAACAAAATGGATGAAACTAGAGTGTATCATGCTAAGCAAAATAAGTCAGTCAAAGACAAAGGACATATGATTTCACTCATATGTGAAATTTAAGAAACAGAACATGAACATAGGGGAAGGGAAGGAAAAATAAAATAATACAAAAACAGAGAGAGAGGCAAACCATAAGAGAACAAACTGAGGGTTGCTGGAGGGGAGGTGGGGGGGGATGGGGTAATTGGGTGATGGGCATTAAGGAGGGCACTTGTGATGAGCACTGGGTGTTTTATGTAAGTGACGAATCACTAAATTCTACTCCTGAAACCAATACCACACTGTATGTTAGTTAACTTGAATTTAAATAAAATCTTGGAAGAAAGAAAATAGTAAAAATAAAATGCAGGATTGCTCGGTTTGTTAAGCATCTGACTCTTGATTTCGGCTTAGGTCATGATCTCAGAATCCTGGGACTGAGCCCCACTTTGGGCTCCATGCTCAGTGGGGAGTCAGCTTAAGGATTTCCCTCCCTCTCCCTCCACTCTGCCCCCTTCTCTCTAAAATAAATAATAAATGAATCTTTAAGAAATAAAAATATTAATTCCATTTTTAAGCATATCGTTAAGTACATGGAGATGTCATATTTTTCACTGGTCAAGACAATAATATATAGATAATCAAGATATTCTAAAATATATAGATGATCAGGATATTATTCTAAATTTTGAATTCTAGGAACTTGGATAGAGAGATTTGGAGAGAATGTTTTTTCAGAACTTTTATAGAACTTAAAAATTAATTGTTACTAGCATAAATGGTAATGACACAAAAATCAATAGAATAGAACACAGAGCCCAGAAATAAACTCACAATTATATGGTCAATTAATCTATGACAAAAGTGTCAAGAGTATATACAATAGGCATAAAACAGTCTCTTCAACAAATGATGTTGGGAAAACTAGACAGCTGCATGCAAACAATGAAACTGGAACACTTTCTTACACCATACACAGAAATAAACTGAAAATAAATTAAAGACTTAAATGTGAGACATGAAACCATAAAAGTCCAAGAAGAAAATATAGGCAGTAATTTCTTTGATATCGGCCATGGAAACATTTTTCTAGATATGTCTACTTTGGCAAAGAAAACAAAAGCAATATTAAACTATTGGAACTACACCAAAATAAAGAGCTTTTGCATAATGAAGGAAACCATCAACAAAACAAAAGGCAACTGTTAAATAGGAGGAGATATTTGCAAATGATATATCTGATAAGGGGTTAATATCCAAAATATATAAAGAACTTCTACAACTCAACACTAAAAATACCACATATAATCCAATTAAAAATGCTCAGAGGACTTGAATAGACATTTTTCCAAAGACGACATACAGATGGCCAGCAAATACATGGAAAGACACTCAACATTACTAATCATTAGGGAAATGCACATTAAAGTCACAATGAGGTATCATTTAACACCTGTCAGAATGGTTAAAAATAAAAAACACAAAAAATAACAAGAGTCAATGAAGATGTAGAGAGAAAGGAACCCTCATGCACTGTTGGTGGGAATGCAAATTGGTGCAGCCCCTGTGGAAAACAGTATGGAGCTTCCTCAAAAAAATTAAAAATAGAATTACAATATGATCCAGTAATTCCACTATAGGGTATTTACCCAAAGAAAACAAAAACAGCAATTCATAAAAATTTATGCAACCTTATGTTTATTGCAGCATTATTTATAATAGTCAAAACATAGAAGCAACCCAAGTGTCCATTGGTAGATGAATGGACAAAGAAGATATGGTGTACATACAATGGAATATCACTCAGCCATAAAAAATTAAATATTGCCATTTGAAACAACATGGATAGAATTAAAGGGTATAATGCTAAGTAAAATAAATCAGAGAAAGACAAATGTCATGTGCTTTCACGTATATGTGGAATTTAAGAAACAAACTACCAAATAAAGAAAAAAGAAATAACAACAAAACAGACTCAAATACTGAGAACAAACTGGCGGTTTCCAGAGGGGAGGTGGGTGGAAAGTTGCGTGAAATAGATAAAAAAAAAAATTGTTACTAACTAATTATTATTTTGCTTTTGCAGGTATTTTCTCAAATAGATAAAAATGGGATAAAGTTGAAAAGTGCTACTTCTTTATAATTATTATGTAAGGAGAGATCAAGATTTATCAAATATGTCAATGAGTGTAATTCTACCAGCTACTTACCTTACTATTAATAATGTGTTAGATAATTCTTGGTTTCCTGTAAGTTTCCATTATTCCTTCCTTGCTTTTTATTTGAAATATAAACAACAAAGAGAGAAAGTGAAAGGAAGAGCTTTGGTTTAGTCATCATAGTTTGTGCCGGGAATGGCCAGTGATCCCTGTACCGACAGATGAAAGATGACTCCATTGAACCATTGGAGACTATGGACTCTGAGAAACAAACTGAGGGTTCTAGAGGGGAGAGAGTCAGGGAATGGGTTGGCCTGGTGATGGGTATTAAAGAGAGCACATTCTGCATGGAGCACTGGATGTTATACACAAACAATGAATCATGGAACACTACATCAAAAACTAATGATGTAATGTATGGTAACTAACATAACATAATAAAATAAAATTTAAAAAAAAAAGAAAGATGACTCCAAATTTTACTGTGAAAGAGAGGAGAAGGCAAGGGGGTCAATGCTCAGAGATGAAGACCTTTTTTTCTTCTTTGCTCCCGCTTTTATTGGTCCTTCAGGATAATCACAAAACCTTATCACTGTTTCTCAAGCAGGAGATGTGTGACAGGAGGTCTTACTGAAACTACTAGGAGGATCTGTTTACGGAAAGATACGATATGCTAATCTGCGAGTTCTGAATTCTGCTAAACATAACCTAAGGGACAATGTACACATGTCTTAGATCACAGGGCAGCTGTTTGGGCTGAGAAAGCTTGGGGAGGGAGGTGGGGGATGGCAACTCCCCCGGCCATTCCAACGGCAGAGTGTCAGGCAGGCCTCGGCATTCCAAAAGCCCATGCCCCATTCCTAAACCTTCCCTGCCCTCAGCGGCCTCCGACTTAGCAAGCCAGGTAGTATGGCTGATTTCATGCTCTACATTAACCACAACAGAAGGGTCCAAATTTTCATGTAGAGGATTAATAGATAGAGAATTAATACATAGCCAAAAAGCTATTAGATATTTATAAAACCACACAGATTGATATAGTTTTGTTAAAATGTTGAATTGTCCTCAATATTATGGTAAATGCACTAGTTCCATTGAGCTAGTCAAATAGTTTGGTGTGATCATTTAAGAAACCAAATGCCACAGCAATCTGAAAAAAAATTAAAATTGCTAATAAATTTAAAATTTAGTAAATAAAGTAAATAAATCCAGGTGTTAGAAGATTCTGAGTTACAATGCATTACAGGCATCTACCTCGGTATCTTTTTTTTTTTTTTTGTCCATATGTAATGTTCTTACTGTGTTCCAAAGTATGTTCCTCATTTATTGTTCTATAATTCAGAAAGGTTTTGTACTTCCAAGAATTGACCAACCAGAAGAAGAGGTTATGTTCTGAAAGTGATCACTAGAGATATTAATGTGTGAGGCAGAGACCTTTCTAAGAAATCCTTTTGAAATGCTGGCGTATCCTTCTTAGGTAAATGGTGGGGATAGGTGAGCGTGGCAAAAGAGACACAGGCCATATGCCTATTTCCCAACAGAAAGTGATCTAAATGTGGATTTGATATTGACTAATATGAGAAAGCCTGCTCCTTAAACTGCCATAAATATGTTTGCTTTCTTATGCATTGCTGAATGGAAACCTGTCAATTTTGATAAAATGAGGTTTGTTAAACCTAGAAACAAATCTTCGATAAATGTGTTACATACATATTTAATTTGGTATATATATATATATGTAATTTGGTTATACATATATGTAATTGGGTATATGTGTGTGTGTATATATATATATAAATACATTTTTAAGTCATCTTCCAAATCTTGTTCTTTGACACAATATACACAATATATATAATCACATACAAGATTAATGGTCAAAGAACAAGATTTGAAAGATGACTTAAAGTCCACTTTGTCAGAAATACATTCTCCTGAAAATTCTTTTACTTTCTCAAACAAAACTGACGGGAAGATTGACAGAACAAAATGGAAGATTTACCCAGATCTGATCTGAAACACATATTATTTTGCATTCTAAATTTTGCTAAGCTGTGCTTTGTGATTATGGTTCTGAGTGAAGGTCTTTTCCATCGTTTTGACTACAAGGCAATGCAGCTGCCTCATTGTCCAATAAAATTGCACATATATTAACTGTTTTTCAGCTGACAATGTGTGAATACTAGCTGAACAGCATGGGCTGCATTCTCTGTGTAAAATACATGGTTCTGATTAAGGAAAGCTTCCTCTATTATATGAAAAACTGTTTGAGATTATGTAGGTACTATTTTTCTCAGATATTTATAAAAATTGGCCTAACTTAGGATGTTTTCCTGATGTATTTACAGTGTTCCTGTTTTAGACTGAACTTACTTAAAAAATCAAAATTTAGTGCAATGGAAATAGGAATGCCCCACAGGCTTACATTGTACAGAAAATAAGTTGTGTCATTCATGATTCAAACTCTGAGCCCAGTGATTCACATGTTAATCGGGTTAGATTTACCATTCATTAATCAATTGACCTGAGCTTATAGTTTGACCATTGTAATAATTTAGAAAAATAGATTTTAAAAAATTAGTCTAAACCCTTGAGAAACAATAAATGATTTTCTCCAGAGACAGATGTTCTGAGCATCCCCTTAGTGATTGTTCACCTCTGACATGTTAACATCTTTAAGCTTTCTCCTCATTAACAAAATAGAGTTTAGAGGATTAAAATAGCCCCATAAATGTCTTAGCGTATTTTCTGGTGTATAATGAAGCATATTGCATTTAATGGTAATTATTTTTTAAATGATTACTTATTGTCTTCCAGACAATATCTATTCTTTTTTTCTACTAGGTAGATCCTGAAAGGTTTGCTTATTTTATTTTTATTTCTCTCTATGCCTCTATTAGATAGAATCATCATAATTATTTTTCCTCTCATTATATATATCATTTCTTCCTGAACTTATTAATTGAACAGGTATTTAACTGAACTCCTATGATGTACAAGATTACACCAGGCACTGGGTAAGAGGACTTTTATATAATCTTCGTTGTCAGTCTATTGGCAAACAGGCCCAAATAACAGTTAAAAGATGCATTTATTTAGCAATGGAGACCTGTATAAATGTTTCCCTCCTGGGCTGTCCATTCATATTTTCTTATTTACTCATACTTTAGGTTGAATTTGAGTATTTGTTCTGTGTTTAATATTTTAAAAGATAGCTTATAAGTATAACTAAGATGCACACCTCAAGAATTTAAATAAAAGAAGATTTAGAGACCACGCTTGGTGAAAAATGTTACAGGAAAAAGGTAGAATGAGATCAGAAACTTACTGAGTGATCTTATAGCACTAATCTAATTTAAGAACAATATACAATCCAGTGAGATAATATTTACTGAGAAATAAATGTGTATTTTTGTAATCAACCTCACAATTGTCTTTCGTATGTACCAGCAGCAGGCACAAAATAAAAGATAAGATATAATAGCATGAAAATTATCAATGATCTGAAAATAAGTCTAAGTTATATAAGACATCTTTAGAATCAGATATAATATTATTGAGAGAAATTTAAAAAGATAGAAACAAGTAGAGGGGTATGTAGTGGTGTGATCACCAAGGGGTCAGTGCAGGTAGCAAAGGGAAGTTGACTGATAAAGTCCTGAACATTTAGAGACCATGGAAGAAAGGACAAAACATCCAATGAGAGCAAGAGCTCAAAGAAGTAGGAATAGGGCACCTGGGTGTCTCAGTTGGTTCAGCGACTGCCTTCGGCTCAGGTCATGATCCTGGAGTCCCAGGATCGAGTCCCACATCGGGCTCCCTGCTCAGCGGGGAGTCTGCTTCTCCCTTTGACCCTCTTCCCTCCTGTGCTCTCTATCTCTCATTCTCTCTCTCTCTCAAATAAATAAATAAAATCTTTAAAAAAAAAGAAAGAAGTAGGAATAGCAGTTTTAAAGTAACCACCTTTTAAAATCTTTTGTTATACATCATCAAATAGACATTAAAGAAATTTGCACCAATTTATATTCTTGTAAGCAAAGCAAAAGGGCTGTTTCCAGAAGCCTCACGGATACCACATCAGAGGTACTACTTAATTTTTACATCTATCTAATGTGTGATAATTATTGTTTGAATTTACATTTTTGGCGAGTTGAAATTTCTCCTATACCAAATGAGAAATCTTCTAGTTTTCACAAATGAGTAATAATAGAATAACAAGTTATTTCATAATTTTTAAAAAACTGAAATGGATATTAGATTTTAAGCAATGCTTATTAATCATAAAGTAGTCATATACTTTTTTTCTTATTCATTGATGTAATAAAGTATTTTAATTGACTGCCAATAGACAGTGACATTAATATTTCTGGAAATCACTATATTGATATGGTAATAATTTATTGAATGTAATAATTATCACCTATTAATATTATAGTTAATATATATGCAAATATACAGACAACTGAAACTATTCAGTAATATGAGTTTGTGACATAATTGTCAGGTGTTAGTATAAGGGTTATGCCATACTTGTTAAGTAAATTGAAGAACTTCCCTTTTGTTTCAAACTTTTGAATAGGTTAAAAGCTATGGAAGGTAATGTAATACATAAAAATTTTCTTTTAATCAATAAAACATTTTAGACCTCGTGGCTTTTATAAAAATCCTTGCAATATTTGCCATGGTTCTTAGTTGACTTATTCTTTTTAATTAAAAATAAATCTCATATAATACCTTTCCTCTTATCTTTAAATCTATTTTATTATTCTCATTTTTATATTCTTGTTTTTAAATTCTATCTTTACTTATTTATATTTTAATTTCTTCTTATATATTGTTTCCTGTGAACAGAATGCTTAGACCAAATTCATGTGTTTAATATGCCCCAATCTCAATTTAAGAGTCATTTTTAAATAATCTATAATTGACATGGAGATTTCCTCTTGCTCCAAGAGTTATTTAATATATTTTCTCAAGAGGCTAATTCTTTAAGCATGAATTTGCTATTCATTTCTAGTTTCACTGAAATTTTGGTCAGTATATTATGATTTATTTTGTTAATCTTTCTAATTTCATTCTACTTTATATTATTATATTTATTTATTTATTTATTTATTTATTTTTTTATTTTTTTTAAAGATTTTATTTATTTATTTGAGAGAGAGAATGAGAGAGAGAGAGCATGAGAGGGGGAAGGGTCAGAGGGAGAAGCAGACTCCCTGCTGAGCAGGGAGCCTGATGTGGGACTCGATCCCAGGACTCCAGGATCATGACCTGAGCCGAAGGCAGTCGCTTAACCAACTGAGCCACCCAGATGCCCCATATTATATTTATTTTTGACAGTTAATCAATTAAACATTGAAGAGGATATACTAAAGCATGATGCCACTCTTTGTAATTTCTATTTTTCCTGGTATTTCAAGAAATTTTGCATTATATCTTCTAATGCAATGTTATCTAAAGCATAGAGACTGTTGATAATTTTAATTGAGAGATCCTTTGTTTGGTTCATGAATTTTAACCTTAATATGTATGTACACTGGCTCAGTTTTGTTATTGTTGTTTGCATTTGTTTAGACAGACTTGGCTATGCTGTAATAAAAAAAATAAATAGTTTAAACTGTCCCAAGTTCTCAGTCTGTCAGCAAAGGTTTGCTTTTTCCCTCCTACTACATGCTCAACTGTGTCTCTGTCACAATTTGCTGCTACATTCTAGGCCCCAGACTTATGCTAATGGAGTGGCCTCTATCTGGAACATCACCAGTTGTCAAGTCAGAAAGTTTTCATAACTAATATTAGAAATGTTTTACTTGTTGGGGCTCAGTGGGATAAGTGTCCAACTCTTTGTTTCGGCTCAGGTCATGATCTCAGGGTTGTGGGACTGAGCCTGGTGTTGGGTTCCGTGCTCAGTGGGGAGTCCACTTGAAGATTCTTTCCCACTGTCCCTTCCCTTGTGTGTGTATGCATGCATGCATGCTCTCTCTCCCTCTCTCTCTAATAAATAAATAAATCTTTTAAAAAAGAGAAATACTTTAATGGTTAAGGTATTGAAGTACAATGTACTCACAAAAGAAAGTAAGTAATTAGCTACCAAAATGATTAGCTAAATAAACATTTATGTTTCTCTCAGGGTAATATGACCTATTTGAATTAAAAGTTTGAACGTGATGATTAAATTAACTAACATATCGAAGGCATGATTTTCAGTAAAATTCTTTGGAATACTTATCATTCTCAAAGTATCATCATTTCAGGATTTGATGTTTTTAGTAACTTTTTCTGATCATCTGTAAAATTTTAATATTGGTTGCCCTTGACATTTTATATTTTATGACTGTAGAGGAGATAACAGAGTGGTTGAACTTTGGAACTTTGAACTGTGGAACATTCAGTACATATTTTTTTGTTGATGTAATTAGAGGACACTTGTACATTTTTCAATGGGAAGGCCTCATTTTCTGTCATTTCTATACTCTGAAAAAAATGTGTGTGTGAAGGGGGAGAGTCCACTTGAAATCACTAATGACAGTATTTTCAGAGAGTAGCTAAAGTGAGAGTAATTCATACCTAGATCAAATCTCAAATTTCTTCTATGTAAATAATCACTACTATTTTAATTAGGAAAGCACTACCGTTATCCACAATATCAGTAACAATAAACACAAATTCTTTAAGAATAACATTGTATGTTAATTAGTACTGTGTTTAAGATCAAAGTGGACTAAAAGGAAGACATCTGTCAGCAAAGTCACAAATGTAGTTTGATATAACTTTAACAGGGTCTACAATGTAGATTAAAACAAACGTAATTGTCAGTCTCCCACCCCTTTATAATAGTTTCTTAAACATTTAGCTTTTAGAGACATTTTATGTAAAGGAATATTTGTATGCTCCACAAATATGATCTAGCCTGGACATAAAACAATGAAATATAACTGCTACAAGGACACATGACATTGCAATGAAATCTAATATATCCCGTTGTGTTAGTATCCCCAAATCTATAATAAAAGTAGCTCATATCTCAGTAAGGGATGAATGCATGCCAGTAAATGGGAAGCTTCTTCTAGGCACCCAACTAAACTCTGTGACACAATGTCTCAGGGAATGCATCATCAATCAGCTAGAAAATTCACAGGATCTATTCTGAAATATTGTTTTCTGTTCTCATTCTCCCTACCTTGAGTCTGAATTGCTCTTTCAATGTTTGGAGAGGGTTTGCTGGTTGCTTACTAAAGGTCAGAGCATTGATTCAGGCAGCACTTGACAGTAGTAGATGCGATATGGTATAGTCAGTTATAGCAAGAGAATAAAAAAATGATTGTAGTCTCTAGTTACAAGGCATGGTCTGCAAGTTGGATGCTGGGAAGTTATGTTTTGTCTTACCAGCATATTGTTTAATGTATTTAAATGGAAATGCCTTCACTGGTTAACCTTGCTTGAGTATCAAATTACTCTGCATTTGACAACAAGCTACTCTAGCTCCATTGTGTTTGGCCCCTGAAAGGCATCACATTCACATCTCAGCAGCAGGGAAATGTTTCCTTTCATTGAAGTTTGTACTTTATACAGATTCGACCACTATCAAGTAAATAAGAGAACTAAATATGCTATTTAATAGTGAAATTTAAATGGAAATTTGTTTTATACTCACATATATGGACTGTTTTATTTAATCTTTAACACTGCTCAGATCCTTCAAATCTAGATCTTTGCCTGGAGTTTCAATGATGAGACTATAAAGACAGTGTATGACTTTTAAGAAAATGAATAGATCTAATTCTCGGAGTAATTGATAAAATAATTGAGTAGTTCATTAAACAATGAATTATCAAGCATGTACTAAATACATATACTACTTGATTGGGCATATTGAATATGGATATTAAAAAGATACTACAATTTTGAATTGTGTTTAAAGATTTCAAAGTGCAGGGGCTGAGTGAGACTTTTTTAATGAAAAAAAGGGGGTTATGAAACTTAACAATGAATCAGTTGTAACAAAACAAGTGAGAAGATATCAAGAAATGTTTTAGGGGTGCCTGTGTGGTTCAGTCGGTTAAGTATCTGACTCTTGATTTTGGCTCAAGTCACGATCTAATTGAGCCCCATGGAGGGCTCCATGCCTAGCAGGGAGTCTAAGATTCTCTCTCCCTCTGCTCCTCCCCCATCCTCTAAAATAAATAAATAATTTTTTTAAAGAAATGTTTTAAATTACTAGTAATACTGTAGCTTAGTCTTAATTGGGTTTAACCAATTGAGACAACATAGAGTGGGGGGGAAGTGTTTTCAGGTAAAAGAAAAAGCAAAAGATGGGAAGCTATTGGAATTTTTAGAGGCATGAAAAGGTACATAAACAAGTTGATTCAGGAGAAGAAAAGGGTGAATATTGGCTTCATGGGAGATGAGATTAGAGGTTAGGTGGAAGAAGGATATTAAATCTAATTTATTAAAAAGGAACAGACAGTATAGAAGCATTTTAAGCCAGTGAGGAAATGATTAACTCTTCATTTTCAAAGACATTATGCTGACAGTGATGGGACAAACAAAGTAGGAAGATCTTCAGTCCCAGGGTATTTTGATATTAAATTTTTAATTAGTTTTCATTGGCAGAAGATACCGTAGACATTTGTATACTGCAGTTAATGAAATGTTTTGGCTAGAAAAGGCTAGAAGAAAAGATTAGAAGTCTCTATCTATCTCTATTTTTCTTGCTCAATTATTTCCTCTAATTGGAGAATGGACATTAAGTACCAAACTATAATTGTCTTTGTCCTTGTAAACCTAACAAATTAACACTGTTTGCTCTGCCTTCCCTATAAAGGCCAATGAGAGTACAACCCAGGAAGCATTCTATTGTGATTATAATGGCTGGAAAGAAAGCCAAGCATCCATTACGTGCTATTTATTGCTCCCCTAAAAATTAATTTCATTGCTGTAATAGTCCCATTTTGCTATTATGTATATTGGTTATATGATTTGGGTCAGTTAGTAGTTTAACTTTTGTGAAGACCACAGTTTTCTTTTACCATAATGTACTTTCATCTGTTCTTCTCAACTCAGCCTTTTAAGTTTTAATGGGTAGGAAAATTTAGAAATGTGCTATTGTTGACCCTAGAAATGGATGGGGTGAATAAACACACATAACCTAGTTGTAATTCATAATATTTATCCAAGCAAATACTAAGCTTGAAAATATTTTTTTCAAGAAAAATGAGAATGTTCAGCCAGACAGCATGAAAGTCTACTCTAGTTCTAAGATTTGATTTGTTTCTTGCAAATTTATGTTTCTGACATATTTAGTATAAAACAAACAAGACTTTCTCCTCAATAAATAAAAGTATGTGTTGAAATATTTAGATAACATAATTTTTTCAATTGTGAATATAAATTGAAGAGAAGCCTAGAAATGAAATCCAGGTTCCATTTCAGATTAAAGAATGTAGTAGAAGGCTTAACATCTACACCCAAGAATGGTAAATACTAAAGGAAACCCATGTTAAATTAGCAAATATTTTTTTTCAGAAATAACATTGGTATAAAGTTATAACAAAATTATTTGTTTATAATGAATTTTTGAGGTATAATTGCTTTATTTATTTTTCAATACATTTTAAGAAGATACAAGACTTCATGATATAGGAGGTAACAAATGAGACCAAAATTTCATTCATAAGAGAATTTACAGACTTAGGCAAGAAATAAAAATAAGTATGTGCAATGTACAGTATATGATGATATACTGTAATAATGAAAATAATTCTAGGGGAAAACAAAGTAAAAAAAGACATAGGAAGTTCTGAGGAAGGTAGTGTAATATATTGAGTAATCAGGAAAGGGTCACTAAGGTAACTGTTAACTTGAATTCCAATGTAGCTGATTGAGTAAGCTAAAATGTGTCTGGAAGAAGGGTATTACAGGCAAAAAAAAAAAGAGCCTTAGGTTGAGGTTATTTTGTAATATTTGAGGAATGGAAGAATGACAATGTTAACAAATGTGATGAGTAGGAGGGAGAATATTAGAAGATGAGGCTGGGATATAACAAAAAAGTAGATTATGTAGGGTTCTCTTGGTCAAAGTAAGAATCTTTATTTTTCACCGATTTAGGTAAATCAGAGAACTTTGAGCAGAGCAGTGAATTGATACAACTTATACTTTAATAAAATCACTATGGCTGTTATTTTGAGTAAAGTCTGCAAGGTGGTGGGATGACAAAAATTGGAATCAGGAATATGATGGTGGTGCAGTCCAAAGTTGTAGTAAAAGAGGTGATAAGAAATATTGTATTCTGAATATCCTGGGAAGAACAAAATGTGTCAATATATTAGTTGTGGCACAGGGGGGAAGTCAAGGATAATACCAAATATTTTGCCTGAGTTAGTAGAAAATGAGATTGCCTTAATTTAATAAAAGGAAGGTTATGAGAGGAGCAGTTTTGAAAGGGAAGTCAGGAGATTGAAATTGGACATGTTACATTTGAAATCAAAAAGTGTCTATAATGCATATGTCTGACATTTAGAGAAAAGATCTAGACTACATATATTTGACAGATTTCAACATGAAACTTGATGAGATCACCTTTGCAGTGAGTATAGATAATAAATAAAAGTGGTCTCAATTATGTTTCTGTAAGCACTCAAACAAGAGACTTGGAAGAATATTAAGAAGAAGTAAGTGAAAAAGAGACACCAACAAACTCAGAAGAAAACCAGACTGTGAAGATCTGGCAATGAAATAACTGTATCAAACACTAATCCATACTCAAATGAATGAGGACCAAGAATTGACATTGAATGGAAATCACGGGTGACATTGGTAAGAGCATTTTAGTGAAGTGGCCAAAGTGCATTTATGGAAAATGCAATTGGAAACTGTAACTAAATTATTCTCTTTGAAAGTATCCATATAAAAAGAATGCAAGATAGGAGGTGGTAGTTAAAAAGTAAAGTGTTGGGAGTGGAGCAAGATGGCGGAGGAGTAGGAGACCTGGATTTCATCTGGTCACAGGAATTCAGCTGGATAGGGATCAAACCATTCTGAATACCTACAAACTCAACAGGAGATAGAAGAAAAGAATAGCAACAACTCTCTGAGCAGAAAAGCGACCACTTTCTGGAAGGTAGGACGTGCGGAGAAGTGAATCCGAGGCGATATTCGGGAGGAGAGACAGCGGGGGAGGGGGGCCGCCGTCGGCCACTTCTGGCAAGTGATAGAGCAGCAGAGCACAAGATCAGAACTTTTAGAAGTCGGCTCCGCTGAGGGACGTCGCTCCAGTGGCTAAGCGGGGGGTGGAACCCTCGCGGGACAGTGTGGTCTCAGGACCCTCGGGGTCACAGAAAGACCAGGGGTGCCTGAGTGCGGCAGAGTGCCAAGGTATTGGAGCAGGGAAGCTGGCTGCAGACACGGAGATGAGGCGTGGGCTCTCAGCTCAGGGTTGCCATAAACCGTGATCCACAGCACAGTCGGGCCACTGCTCTTCCAGCAGGGACCCAACAAGAGACAGATCCGGGGAGACTCCCTTTCCTCACCCAGGAGGAGCAGTGCGGGAGCGCACCACAGGGATCTGCTGGGTTTGGAGACTCCACACTGGGTTGGGTGCCAGAGATAGAAACGCTCAGTCACAGTCCAGGTGAGCACAGAGTGCGCCCGAGACCGGGGAGACGGGAGTGATTGACTGCTTTTGTCTTGGGGGCACACTGAGGAGTGGGGCCCCGAGTTCTCAGCTCCTCTGGGGCAGAGATTGGGAGGCCGCCATTTTCACTGTCATCCTCCAACGCTGTAGAGAAAGCTTGCAGGGAACAAAAGCGCCCGAGAGCAAACCCGAGCAGATTGCTTAGCCCAGACCCACAAGGGCGGGGCAATTCCGCCTCTTGCAAAGACGTTTGGGAGCCACGGCAATAGGCCCCTCCCCCAGAAGATCAGCAAGAACAGCCAGCCAAGAGCAAGTTTACCGATCAATGAGAACAGGAGAACTCCAGTGCTAGGGGAATACTGCACATAGATTTCATGGCTTTTTTGCCATGATTCATTAGTCTTTCAAAGTTAATTTTTTTAACTGTTTTTTCTTTTTAATTTTTCTTTTTCGCTTTTTTAACCAAAATCTTATCAATCCCTTTAAAAAAAATTTTTTTTTTAGTTTTCATTTTTAGAGTTATATTCTATCCCTTCATAGTAGTTACCCTTATTTTTGGCAGATATATATATATAAGTTGTACTCTCTTTAAAATTTTGAGATACAGTTTCTTTTAACAGATCAAAATATACCCTAAATCTCTAGTATATGGCTTTGTTCTAGTCTCCTGTCTGATCACATTCTCTCTCCCCCTTTTTTTTTCTTTCTTTCTTTCTTTTTTTATCCTCTTCTTTCTTTTTTTCAAACATCTTATCAATTTCTTTTTAAATTTTTTTTATAATTTTAATCTTTACAGTCATATTCCATCCCTTCATTGTATCAACCCTTATTTCTTATATATATGTCTTTCTTTCTTTAAAATTTTAGGAGGCACGTTCTTCTAAAAAACCAAAATACACCCAAAATCTAGTGTGTGGCAATGATCTATGCACTAGCCTGATCATATTTGATCATATTCTATTTTTTTTTGTTGTCTTCTGTTTTTGTTTGTTTTTATCTTTTTTTTTTTCTCTTTCTTTCCCTTTCTTTTTCCCTGGTTTCACATCTTTTCTGATTTCATTAGAGTATATTTTCTGGGGACGTTGTTAACCTGTTAGCATTTTGTTCTCTCGTTCATCTATTCTCCTCTGGACAAAATGACAAGACGAAAAAAATCACCTCAACAAAAAGAACAAGAGGTAGTACTGTCTGCCAGGGACCTACTCAATAGGGACATTAGTGCAATGGCAGACCTAGAGTTCAGAATCATGACTTTAAAGATATTAGCTGGGCCTGAAAAAGCATGGAAGTTATTAGAGAAACACTTTATGGAGTAAAAAAAAGAACTAAAATCTAACCAAATCGAAATCAGAAAGGCTCTTAATGAGGTGCAATCAAAAATGGGGGCACTAAATGCTAGGATAAATGAGGCAGAAGAGAGAATCAGTGATATAGAAGACCAAATGTGGAAAATAAGCTGAGAAAAAGAGAGACAAACAACTACTGGATCACGAGGGCAGAATTCGAGGCATAAGCGATACGATAAGATGAAACAACATTAGAATAATTGGGATCCCAGAAGAAGAAGAAAGAGAGAGGGGGGCAGAAGGTATATCGGAGCAAATTATAACAGAGAACTTCCCTAATGTGGGGAAGGAAACAGGCATCAAAATCCAGGAGGCACAGAGAACCCCTCTCAAAAATCAATAAAAATAGGTCAACACCCCGACATCTAATAGTAAAACTTACGAGTCTCAGAGACAAAGAGAAAATCCTGAAAGCAGCTTGGGAGAAGAGATATGTAACCTATAATGGTAGAAACATTAGATTGGCAACAGACCTATCCACAGAGACCTGGCAGGCCAGAATGACAGGCATGATATATTCAGAACATTAACTGAGAAAAATATACAGCCAAGAATACTATATCCAGCTAGACTGTCACTGAAAATAGAAGAGATAAAAAGCTTCCAGGACAAACAAAAACTAAAGGAATTTGCAAACACGAAACCAGCCCTACAAGAAATATTGAAAGGGGTCCTCTAAGCAAAGGGAGAGCCTAAAAGCAGCATAGACCAGAAAGGAATAGAGAAAATATACAGTAACAGTCACTTTACAGGCAATACAATGGCACTAAATTCATATCTTTCAATAGTTACTCTGAATGTAAATGGGTTAATGCCCCAATCAAAAGACACAGGCTATCAGATTGGATTAAAAAACAAGACCCATCAATATGCTGTCTGCAAGAGATGCATTTTAGACCCAAAGACACCCCCAGATTGAAAGTGAAGGGGTGGGAAACCATTTACCATTCTAATGGACACCAAAAGAAAGCTGGGGTGGCAATCCTTATATCAGACAAATTAGATTTTAAACCAAAGACTGTAATAAGAGATGAGGAAGGACACTATATCCTACTTAAAGGGTCTATCCAACAAGAAGATCTAACAATTGTAAATATCTATGCCCCTAACATGGGAGCAGCCAATTATATAAGGCAATTAATAACAAAAGCAAAGAAACACATTGACAACAATACAATAATTGTGGGGGATTTTAACACCCCCCCCCGACTGAAAAGGACAGTATATCTAAGCAAAAGATCAACAAGGAAATAAAGACTTTAAATGACACACTGGACCAAATGGACTTCACAAACATATTCAGAACATTCCATCCCAAAGCAACAGAATACACATTCTTCTCTAGTGCCCAAGGAACATTCTCCAGAATAGATCACATCCTAGGTCACAAATCAACCAGTAACAAAAGATTGGGATTATTCCCTGCATATTTTCAGACCACAATGTTTTGAAACTAGAACTCAATCACAAGAGGAATGTCAGAAAGAACTCAAATACATGGAGGCTAAAGAGCATCCTACTAAAGAATGAATGGGTCAACCAGGAAATTAAAGAAGAATTTAAAAAATTCATGGAAACCAATGAAAATGAAAACACAACTGTTCAAAATCTTTGGGATTCAGCAAAGGCTGTCCTGAGAGGAAAGTATATAGCAATACAAGCCTTTCTCAAGAAACAAGAAAGGTCTCAAATACACAACCTAACCTTACACCTAAAGGAGCAAGAGAAAAAACAGCAAATAAAGCCTAAACCCAGCAAGAGAAGAGAAGTAATAAAGATCAGAGCAGAAATCAATGAAATAGAAACCAAAAGTACAGTAGAAAAGATCAATGAAACTAGGAGCTGGTTCTTTGAAAGAATTAACAAGATTGATAAACCCCTGGCCACACTTATCAAAAAGAAAAGAGAAATGACCCAAATCAACAAAATCATGAATGAAAGAGGAGAGATCACACCCAACCCCAAAGAAATACAAATTAGATAACCTGGAAGAAATGGTTGCATTCCTAGAGATGTATCAACTACCAAAATTGAACCAGGAAGAAATAGAAAACCTGAACAGACCTATAACCACTAAGGATATCGAACAGTCATCCAAAATCTCCCAACAAACAAAAGCCCAGGGCCAGATGGCTTCCCAGGGGAATTCTACCAAATATTTAAAGAATTAACACCTATTCTCCTGAAACTGTTCCAAAAAATAGAAATGGAAGGAAAACATCCAAACTCATTTTATGACTCCACCATTACCTTGATCCCAAAACCAGACAAAGACCCTATCAAAAAGGAGAATTACAGACCAATACCCTTGATGAACATGGATGCAAAAATTCTCACCAAAATACTAGCCAATAGGGTCCAACAGTACATTAAAAGGATTATTCACCATGACCAAGTGGGATTTATCCCCAGGCTTCAAGGTTGGTTCAATATCCACAAATCAATCAACATGATACAATATATTAACAAAAGAAAGAACAAGAATCATATGATCCTCTCAATAGATGCAGAGAAAGCATTTGACATAGTACAGCATCCTTTCTTGATCAAAACTCTTCAGAGTATAGGGATAGAGGGTACCTACCTCAATATCATAAACACCATCTATGAATAACCTACAGCGAATATCATTGTCAATGGAGAAAAACTGAGAGCTTTCCCCCTAAGGTCATCTATCTCCACCTAAGGTCCACTATCACCACTGCTATTCAACATAGTATTAGAAGTCCTAGCCACAGTAATCAGACAACCAAAAGAAATCAAAGGCATCCAAATTGGCAAGGAGGAAATCAAACTCTCACTCTTTGCAGACGAGATGATACTTTATGTGGAAAATCCAAAAGACTCCACCCCAAAACTACTAGAACACATACAAGAATTCAGTTAAGTGGCAGGATATAGAATCAATTGCACAGAAATCTGTGGCATTCCTATACACCAACAACAAGACAGAAGAGAGAGAAATTAAGGAGTCATCGCATTTACAATTGCACCCAAAATCATAAGATACATAGGAATAAATCTAACCAAAGAGGCAAAGGATCTGTACTCAGAAAACTATACAATACTCATGAAAGAAATTGAGGAAGACACAAAGAAATGGAAAAACGTTCCATGCTCATGGTTTGGAAGAACAAACATTATGAAGATGTCAATGCTACCTAGAGCAATCTACACATTCAATGCAATCCCTATCAAAATACCATCCACTTTTTTCAAAGAAATGGAACAAATAATCCTAAAATTTGTATGGAACCAGAAGAGACCCCGAATAGCCAGAGGAATGTTGAAAAAGAAAAGCAAAGCTGGCAGCATCACAATTCCGGACTTCCAGCTCTATTACAAAGCTGTCATCATGAAGACAATATGGTAATGGCACAAAAACAGACACATAGATCAATGGAACAGAATCGAGAGCCCAGAAATGGACCCTCAACTCTATGGTCAACTCATCTTTGACAAAGCAGGAAAGAATGTCCAGTGGAAAAAAGACAGTCTCTTCAACAAATGGTGTTGGGAAAATTGGATAGCCACATGCAGAATGAAACTGGACCATTTCCTTACACCACACACAAAAGTAGACTCCAAATGATTGAAAGACCTAGATGTGAGACAGGAGTCCAACAAAATCCTAAAGGAGAATACATGCAGCAACCTCTTCGACCTCAGCCGCAGCAACTTCTTCCTAGAAACATTGCCAAAGGCAAGGGAAGCAAGGGCAAAAATGAACTATTGGGATTTCATCAAGATAAAAAGCTTTTGCACAGCAAAAGAAACAGTGCACAAAACCAAAAGACAACCGACAGAATGGGAGAAAATATTTGCAAACGACATGTCAGATAAAGGTCTAGTATCCAAAATCTATAAAGAACTTCTCAAACTCAACACCCAAAGAACAAATGATCCAATCAAGAGATGGGCAGAAGACATGAGCAGACATTTTTTCCAAAGAAGACATCCAAATGGCCAACAGACACATGAAAAAGTGTTCAACATCGCTCGGCATCAGGGAAATCCAAATCAAAACCTCAATGAGATACCACCTCACACCTGTCAGAATGGCTAAAATTAACAAGTCAGGAAACGACAGATGTTGGCGGGGATGCAGAGAAAGGGGAACCCTCCTACACTGTTGGTGGGAATGCAAGCTGGTGCAGCCACTCTGGAAAACAGTATGGAGGTTCCTCAAAAAGTTTGAGAATAGAGCTACCATACGATCCAGCAATTGCACTACTGGGTATTTACCACAAAGATGCAAATGTAGGGATCTGAATGGGTACGTGCACCCCAATATTTATAGCATCAATGTCCACAATAGCCAAACTGCTGAAAGAGCCAAGATGTCCATCGACAGCTGAATGGATACAGAAGAGGTGGTATATATACACAATGGAATATTATGCAGCCATCAAAAGGAATGAGATCTTGCCATTTGCAACGACGTGGATGGAACTGGAGGGTGTTATGCTGAGTGAAATAAGTCAATCAGAGAAAGACATGTATCATATGACCTCACTGATATGAGGAATTCTTAATCTCAGGAAACAAACTGAGGGTTGCTGGAGTGGTGGGGGATGGGAGGGAGGGGGTGACTGGGTGATAGACATTGGGGAGGGTATGTGATATGGTGAGCGCTGTGAAGTGTGCAAGACTGTTGAATCACAGATCTGTACGTCTGAAACAAATAATGCAATATATGTTAAGGAGAAAAAATGAAGAAGAACATATCAGGAGGGGAAGAGTGAAGCGGAGGAAATAGGAGGGGGAGATGAACCATGAGAGACGATGGACTCTGAGAAACAAACTGAGGGTTCTAGAGGGGAGGGGGGTGGTGGGATGGGTTAGCCTGGTGATGGGTATTAAAGAGGGCATGTTCTGCGTGGAGTACTGGGTATTATGCACAAACAATGAATCATGGAACACTACATTAAAAACTAATGATGTAATGTATGGTGATTAACATAATAAAAAATTTTTAAAAAGTAAAGTGTTTATGAAATTATTTTTTTAAATTAATGAAATTTATTTTTCACGACAGTTTTAGGATCACAGCAAAATTGAGTGGCAAGTACAGAATTCCTAATATTCCCATGTTCCCAGGCATGCACCAACTCCCCCATTTATCAACATCCTACACCACAGTGGTACATTTGTTGCAACTGATCAACCTGAATTGACATATCATAGTTGCCTGAAACCCATAGTTGAGCTTAGGGTTCACTCTTTGTGTGTACATTCTATAGGTTTGGACAGATGTATAATGAAATGTTTCCACTATTATAGTATCATAATTATAGTATCATAGTTTCCCCACCTTAAATATTTCTGTACTCCTCCTTTCCGTTTCTCCCTTCCCCCAGACCCTGGAAACCCATCTTTTATTGTCTCGAGAGTTTTACCTTTTTCAGAATGTCATATAGTTGGAATCATACAGTATGTAGCCTTTCAGATTTCCTTCTTTTCTCAATAATATGCATTTAAATTGTCCTCCATGTTTTTCATGTCTTGATGACTCTTTCTTTTTCTGCTCAATACTATTCAATTCTGTGTATGTACAGCAATTTTTCCACTTACCTACTGGAGCACATCTTGGTTGCTTCCAAGTTTTGGCAACTACGAATAAAGTTTCTGTCAATATTTATGTGTAGGTTTTAGTGTGGACATATGTTTTCAAATGTTGGGGGGGTAAATTCCAAGGAGCACGACTGCAAGATCATATGTTAAAAGTATGTTCGGTTTTGTAACACCCACCAAGTTATCTTTCAATGTGGCTGTACCATTTTGCATCCCCAGCAGCAAAGAATAAGAGTTTTTGTCTCTCTACAGTCTACTAGCATTTGGCATTATCAGTGTTTTGGACTTTAGCTATTATAATAGGTATGTAGTACTATCTCATTAATGCTTCAGTTTGCATTTCCTTGATGATGTAGAGCAAATTTGCTCCTATATGGAGCAAAATTCCATATGCTTATTTGCCATATGCCTATGTTTGGTGCAGTGTCTATTAAGATCTTTGGCTCATTTATAAATTGTGTTAGTTTTTATTGTTGAGTTTTAAGGATTCTTTGTATATTTTCATAATGGTTCTTTAACATATGTGTCCACGCAAATATTTTCTTTCAGTATGTAGCTTGTCTTCTCATTCTCTTGACATTATCTTTCTCAAAGAAGAATTTTTAATGTGAATAAAATTCAGCTTATCAATGATTCCTTTTGTTGATTTTGCTTTTGATCTTGTATCTAAAAAGTCATCATCATACTCAAAATCATCTGCATTTCCTCCTAAGTTACCTTCTAGGAGTTTTATTAAATTGTATTTTACATTTAGATCTATGATCTATTTTTAGTTAATCTTATGAGGGGTATAAGGACCATGTCCAGATTTGTTATTTTGCACAAGGGTGTTCAGTTGTCCCAGCACATTTTGTTGAAAACATTATCTTTGTTCCACTGCATTATTTTTTTTCCTTTGTCAAAGATCATTTGACTATATTAATGTGGGTCTATTCGTGGACTCTATTCTGTTCCATTGATCTAGTTGTCTGTCCTTCACCAATACCATACTGTCTTGTTACTGTAGCTTTGCACTAAGTCTTGAAGTCAAGAAGCATCAGGTCAGTCCTCTGATTTTATTCTTCTCCTTCAATATCCTGTAAATTATTCTGTGCCTTTTTCCTTTCCAAATAAAATTTATAATCATTTTGTCAATATAAAAAATATACTTGCTGGGATTTTGATTGGCATTGAATCTATAGATCAAATTGATAAGTACTAACATCTTGACAATATTGAGTCTTCCTTTCCATGACTGTGGAATTTCTCTCCATTTATTTAGTTTCTCTTTGATTCATTTATAAGTTGTATAGTATTTTTTTGTATGGATAATGTACATATTTTGTTAGACTTATATTTAAGTATTTCAGTTTTAATGGAATCATATTTTTAATTTCAAATTCCAGTTGTTCATTGTTTTATATAGGAAAGTCATTGAATTTTGTAAATTAACTTGACATACTGCAGCCTTGTTACAATCACTTATTCATTTGAGAAATTTGTTATTTTCAAAAAATATCCTACATAGATGATTATGCCATCTGTGAACAAAGATGAATGACATCAAAGGTATTTTAAATTTCTGTTATAGTACTTTGGATTTTTAGCATTTCTTTTTGCTTTTTTCTTAGAATTTCTATTTCTCTGCTCCCATTGCTTATCTGTTCTTGCATGCTGTCTATTTATACATTAGAATCCTTAGCATATTAATCATAGTTATTTTATTTATTTATTCTCTCTCTCTTTTCACAAATCTTCGTTTGGAGGGCTGGTTTTTAATAGATCATAGCAAGGCAGTTGTTCTGCTACCTATCAAACCCTAACCCCCCAGATCATAGCAAGGCAGTTGTTCTGCTACCTATCAAACCCTAAGAATGGTTTAGTGCAAGGTTCCCCACAAATGTGTGTTGCATGATGGGTGAGGGGACAAACCTCCTCCAGCCATGCCTCATTTCTTTGGACAAGGGACTCTTTTCACTAAACCTCAGTCCCATTGCCCAGCAGGTCATGCCTCCCCATGTAAGGAGTGCATGGCAGCCCACTGGTGGGGATGATGGAGGCCAGCTATTAGAGGCCAACCGAGGGCCCTGCCATGCTGTTGTATTGTTCTGCTTGGGTGGTATTCTGACTTAGAGGCATTCAGTCATAATCCCTAATCATAGTTGTTTTAAATTTCTGTTCTGATAATTCCAACATTGCTGCCATGTCCTATTCTGATGCTTGCTCTGCATCTTCAAATTATGTTTTGTCATTTGATATGTCTTGAAAATTTTTCTCGATACTCAGAAAAGATGTACTGAGTAAAAGGAAATGTTGTAAATAGGCTTTAGTGATGTGATAATGTAGTGTTTGGGGGAGAGGAAGCATTCTACAGTCCTATGATTAAGTTTCAGTCTTTGAGCCTATGCCTCTGGACTGTAAACTTCTCAAGTGTTTTTCTCTCTTCCTCTCTCATTCTCAGGTGGAAGAAAATGGCTAGAATGGACCGGAGTTGGGCATTTCCCTTCTTCATGTCACTAAGGCTCTGATAATACCCCAGCAGGTTAGGTGCTGGTTAATTAGTTCCTCTTGAAGGCAAGGCTTTAAGAAGAACAGAATGCTCTGGTATATTTCAAAATGATTTCTTTTCATACTCCCCTGCTGGAAGCTCAAGGGGATGTTGCTACAATATTTACTGTGGGACTTTGTTCAAGCTCATGGTAGTAAATCTCACAAAATGGTGGTGGTGGTACGGAGATTGACTGGCTTCTTTTAGGAGTATTTTACTGTAAGACTTGTCCACACTAAACCTCCAGCAAATCCATCAATTTCAGTTCTGGCTTTCCTACTTCAGTATTGGTTCTTGAGTTGCTTTCCACACAAGTCTGATGTGGTAAGTAATTATTCTTGGTCTCTCAAATCCTTAGGACAGTGGTTTACTCTGTTTCCTCATCTGTCTTTTGGGCTGTAGAAGAGTTGTTTTCAAGATTTTTTTTTTTTTAATTTATTCGTTAGAGAGAGAGAGCGAGAGAATGAGAGCATGAGCGGGGTAAGGATCAGAGGGAGAGAGAGAAGCAGACTCCCTGCTGAGCAGAAAGTCCAAATGGGGGCTCAATCCCAAGACCCTGGGATCATGGGATCACGACCTGAGTTGAAGGCAGACGCTTAATGGACTGAGCCACCCAGGCGCCCCTTGGTGTATGAATTTGAAGTGGGCAGAGCCTTTCACAGATGAGTAGCAAGCTATTGTCCTTGAGATACTGGGTCTGTGTGTTGGCAAAACAAGGAGGGTTTTTTGTTTGTTTGTTTGTTTTCTTGGCAAACACTGCAAGAGTTCATTGCATCTAGAAGGGACAAGTGAGATATAAAGTCATCCTGGCACACACTGAACTGGAACAACCACAAATGCAGCAGTATTTTGCATGGCATAGCAATCCTCCATGCCCTTTTTAAATTTTGCCTAGGTGATGGAAGAGTAGCACTGATAAGCAGAAATTGCCCATAGAGTTTTGCATATTCATATTGTGCCTGGAATGTCTGAATACAAAGATCTTGTGAAAGGCCAATTCTCTCCAGGCATCAACATCAAACATTTAAGTAGATATACCTTTAGGCAGTTACAGTCAAAGCAGTGTAATTTTATGAGTTTGATGAAAATATATCCACAAATCCAAGAAGCTCAGTGAATCCTAAACACTACAAAAGCTCAAGAAAATAAAACAATATTTTTTAAAAATACTAAAAGAAAATGTCAACCTAAAACTAGATACAGCAAAAAAATATTAAATTTGTGATAGAATAAAGACATTTTCAGACAGATAAAAGCTGAGAGTATTCATTACCAGCAAAAATGTATTATAAGAAATATTAGGAAAAAATAAGATAAAATTATTTGGGCTAAAGAGAAAGCATACCAGTAGGAAACTCAGATATTTAGGAAAGACTATGTGCATCAGAAAGGGGCGCCTGGGTGGCTTAGTCCTTAAGCATCTGCCTCAGGTCATGATCCCAGGATCCTGGGATCAAGTCCCACATCCAGCTCCCTACTCAGCGGGAAGCCTGCTTCTCCCTCTGACCCTCTCCCCTGACCTTCTCCCCTGCTTGTGCTCCTGCTCTCGCTGTCTCTCTCTCTCTGTCAAATAAATAAATAAATAAATAAATAAATAAATAAATAAATATAAAGTGCATCAGAAATATTACAGAATAAATAAATAAATATGAAAGATTCATAATTTTTCTAGTTTTATTGAAATATATTTGCTTGCTCAAAACTGAGATCTCCTTCCATCAGCCTCTCAGTTTGTCAGTGTTGTGAGTGAGCCACTTTGAACCTCAAGCCTACAGGCCCAGTCAAGTCTTTAGATAATTATAGTCCCAGCTAATATCTGGGATAATTTCCTCATGAGATAACCCAAGTTAGAACCACCCACTCAATTTGTTCCAAATTCCCAACAAACGGAAACCATGAGAGAGAAAAATGGTGATGGTGATGGAGGTTTTAAGTTTCTAGTCTGGTGTTATTCAGTAACTGATAACTAACACATGTATCTTTGGCTGATAATGACTTTTATTTTTCCTTTCAAATTTCACTCATTTTCTTTTTCTTTTTTTATCACACTAGCTAGGAATTGTTTTACAATGTTGAATATGTTGCAATAACAGAAAACCTGTTCTATTCCTAATTTTAAGAATAAGTCATTTTGCCATGCATTATGATGTTTACTGTAAGGTATAGTATATATACTTTATTGTATTATGGAAATTTTTTCTATGCCTAGTTTGCTTAGAGGTTTGTTTTAATTAGTAGATGTTGAATTATCTTTATCCTCCATCTCCTAAAATGTTCATTTAATTTATTTTTTACTTATAAAAGTAAATGTCATGGATTTTCTTTTTTTTTATTTAATTTATTTATTTGACAGACACAGAGCACAAGCATGGGGAGTGGCAGGAAGAGGGAGAAGCAGGCTCCCTGCTGAGCAAGGAGCCTGAGGCCGGACTCAATCCCAGGACCCTGGGATAATGACTTGAGCTGAAGGCAGACACTTAAACAAATGACCAATCCAGGTGTCCCTGGATTTTCAAATATGATACTATCATTGCCTCCCTAGCATAACCCCACTTAAAGTGAATTGACCTTTCTATACAATGTTGCAATTAAATCTGAAAAATTGTGTAGAAATTTTGCATCTATGCTTATATGAGTGACTAGTCAATGATTTGCTTTCCTCCTGTCATGTCTTTGTCAGTTGTTATCAAGATTTTCTGGCCCTTGGGGCACCTGGTGACTCAGTCCCTTAAGTGTCTGCCTTTGACTCAGGTCATGATCCCAGGGTCCTGGGATCAAGCCCCGCATGGGGCTCCCTGATCAGCAAGGAGTCTCCTTCTCTCTCTCTTTGCCCCTCTCCCCTGCTCATGCTCTATCTCTCTCATACTCTGTCTCCAAAATAAATAAATAAATAAATGAATAAATAAATAATTTTTTTTAATTAAAAAAATTTTTTTCTGGCCCCATAAATTAGATTGAGAAGTGGGCCTAATATCTGTATTGTATAGGATTAGTGTTATTCTTTCTTAAAAGTTTAATAGAATGTACTGGTGAAGCCATCTGAGCCTGTGGTGTTGTTTTTTGTTGTTGTTGTTTTGGTTTTGGTTTTTTGATGGAAGATGTCCATCTTCCATTCCATTGGGAATTACCCAATATTCATGTTAATTCAGTGTGGGTCTGCTCTGGTTAATTCTTTAAGTTTTCTCTTAAACTGCCTTTATTTTTCCCTTTTTAAGTATATGGCATTGGATAAAGAATTTGAGCTTGGCAATTGTTTTATTTCAGTACTGGCAAAAGCTCTGAGACCAAAATAAAAGAAAATTAGTGGCAAATAAATCCTATTTGGGGAGAAAACTTCCCCCTTGGGAAGGTAAAGAAAATGAAGTCACATATATAGTGAAGTAAGATTTCAAATAGCCAAATTCTTGGGCAGAGGACAGATATTGAATAAGATATAATTAAAGGTAGAAAAGAAACACTAGAGGTGATCTGTTTTTGTTCTCTTATTTTAAAAGACAAGGAAAATAACATCAGAGTAATAAGATGACATTTTAGAGTTCATATAGCTTGTTAGGGGCAAAGTGTAAACATGAGCTCACATCCTTAATTCATAATCTGAGTTGAAAATAATTCATTATACCATTGTGTTTAAGAGGAGTCAGCCAGCAAAGTGGAGATAGCAGGTATGACTACAGTAGAGAAAAAAAATCAAAATTAATCAAGGGGCCATAGTGCTGGGAGCTCTTAGTAATATTTCTATCCAAGTTTCTTGCAAGGAAATATATATATCAAGGTATGCTTTATGCATAGGGCCCCTTATTTTGTATATTTTAAAATAACTGTAATAAGAATTATTGATATTTTTATACTAGCAGAGTAATATAGTATGTTAATTACAAATGAGTATCATATGATACTGAGCTGTGTTTTGGAGGTTAGCATCATTGGTCATATTAACATACTGCAAAAACAAAAGCATATTAAAAATGAATTACTCCAAAAAAATTAAAAAAATAAAAATGAATTACTCTAATCCTAACAAATGCAAAGGAATTCAAGTAGTTGAACATTAATGACTGTTTTTTTAATTGCTTTCAATATATTTTTTAAAGATTTATTTATTTGAGAGAGAGAAGGAGAGAGCAAGCACAAGGGGGAGGGGCAAAGGGACAGGGAGAGAGAATCTCAAGCACACTCTGTGCTCAGTGCAGAGTCCCACACGGGGCTCATTCTCATGACCCTGAGATCACCACCCAAGCTGAAACCAAGAGTTGGACGTTAACTGATACCGCCATCCAGGAGCCCCTAATTGCTTTCCTATTAACCAACATACTGGGCAATCATTTTTTTAACAGCTTTATCATGATGATTTCAGCTCATTTAGCAGTCACTATGTGTCAAAATTACCATAAAAGGAAAGAGTACTTTCGTGTGTGAAGTTTTAAGAAGTGAATTGAGGTTTGCTGACATTAGCACCATAATATGTTTGTCAACAACACCAAGTATGTCATTTGAATGCTCAGTGCTAGGGACTGAGTTGTGTTCTTCCCAAAATTTATGTGTTGAAACCATAAGCCCCCATGGTACTGGATTGGAGAGGGACTTTGAGAAAGTACAGTTAATGAGGTCATAGAAGTGGAACCCTGATCCAATACAGCTGGTGCCCTTATAAGAGGAAGAGAGAAAGGGGCGCCTGGGTGGCTCAGTTGTTAAGCGTCTGCCTTCGGCTCAGGTCATGATCCCAGGGTCCTGGGATCGAGCCCCACAAGGGGCTCCCCGCTCAGCGGGAAGCCTCCTTCTCCCTCTCCCACTCCCCCTGCTGTGTTCCCTCTCTCGCTGTGTCTCTCTCTGTCAGATAAATAAATAAAATCTTAAACAAAAAAAAGAGGAAGCGATACTAGAGCTCTCTCCCTTTGCCATGTGAGGACATAGTGAAGAGGAAGGGACTCTTTACTAGAAACCAACCATGCTGGCACCTTGATCTCAGACTTCTAGCCACTGGAACTATGAGAAAATAAATTTCTGTTGTTTTAAGCCACCTGTCTATGATTTTATTATAACAGCCCAAGCTGGCTAATATAATGATATTATGCTTTCTGATGTGATTGAAATATGACTCCCTAAATATACTCTCTGTCAATCATTCCCGTTATGATCCTAAATACAAGCCATGTCTTTCCCTTTCATTTTGTGTTTGTCAAACTGATTGGTTATTTTCAACTTCTCATTCAATAATGACAGATAAAATCACAGTCACTCATCCAATAGGCAGGGGATACAATAATGATATATATTATATTTTATGTGTGTGTACACACATTGATTTTAAATCGTGGACAAAGGGAGAGGGGAGAAGCAGACTCCCTGCTGAGCAGGGAGCCTCATGTGGGGCTTGAATCCAGAACCCTGGGATCATGACCTGAGCTGAAGGCAGACACTTAACCCAGGCGCCCCAGGGCACAGGATTAAACACTGTCCTATGTAACACAGACATTTTATTAATATTATTTATGTATCAACTCTAAGTAATCCCTAAGAATTAATACCCCTATTCATATACATGGTTTTTAAAGACATCTTTGATATTCAGGAGAAAATAGATAAAGAAAAGATAAATGCAACATAGGATGAAGTATAAACCTGCTATTCAATTTCCAGGGCTTGCTAAATGGTTAGTAAGGGTCTTCTGCTTGTAACAAATTGTTTATATGATTCTTCCTTATAAAGGTAGGAAACTGCAGTGAGAATTGTCAGAGCACAGTATAATGACTTGGTTCTCAAAAGGGCAGAATGAAAAAAAAAACAGAGAAACAAACAAACTAACATTAAAACCGCACCAAACATCTTAGTAAACAAAGGAAGAAAATTAAGTGAATACTTTTTTCTACCAATACCACGAGCTGGGAGAAGTGTTCTCTGTTCCAGGAAGCCCACACTATATAGCTGTTTTTCCAATAAAAATTAATGTATGTACTAAAAAGACTACAGTATGCAATTCATTTTCAAGTCTCTAGGGGTGGTTACTCTGATGTATTTCAGAAGTTGTGTTACGATTTAACTACTATTTTTACATGTAGATGGAATTGTTTTTCAAAGCAAGACACTTGACCTATATAAAATCATTATTTAAAATTAATAATTCATAGGGTAAAAGTGTTTACTGAACTTAAAAAAATGTGTTTTTCTAAGAAATGGCAATAATAAAAGACCTTACTTTAGTATTGTACTAAGTTACCCTTAAAAATTCCACTTAGCGCTTGGACCAAGTTCAAATATTCCTTTTACCTACATATAGTTTAAAAATTTCATGCAGGTTTTCAAGTTTCATGCAGTCCAAAAAGAGCAGCATAACATGTTATAAATGTGAAATACTTTTTAAAATTAGATGGGGCTCCTGGGTGGCTCAGTGGGTTAGGTGTCTACTTTTGGCTCAGGTCATGATCTCAGGGTCTTGGGATTGAGCCCCACATCAGGCTCCCTGCTTCTCTCTCTCCCCCTGCTTGTGTGTGCACTCTCTCTCTCTCTCTCTCTCTCTGACAAATAGATAAATAAAGTCTTAAAAAAATAAAATAAATATACCATATTGAATAAATCGTGACTAAATCAGGGGGGAAATAATAGTATAAATAAAGCAGAGGGCAGACTAAGTGAATCATGTAAATTTTGGTAATTTTAATCATATATGGTTGAATATTATGGACTGAATTGTATTCCTCCAAAATTATATGTTGTAGCCCTAACCTCTGATGTGACTATATTCTGAGATAGGGCCTTTAGGGTGATAATTAAGGTTAGATGAAGTTACGGTGGGTGGGGGGGGGTTAATATGCTAGGACAGGTGTCCTTATTTGAAGAGAAAGGGACACCAGAGTTTTCTCTCTGCACATGTGCACACAGTAGAGGCCATGTAAGGACACAGAGAAGGTGGCTTTCTGCAAGCCAAGAAGAGAGACATCACCAGATACCAGCCCTGCCAGCACCTTGATCATAGACTTCCAGCTTCCAGACTGTGAGAAAAGTAATTTCTTGATTTAAGCCTCCCAGGCCATGGTATTTTATTATGGCCACCCTGGCCGACCACTACAGCATATTAATCACAAATGAGTATCATATGGTACTGAGCTGTGTTTGGGAGTTTAGCACCATCATCGAGCTATCTGTGAGATAATGCCTAGAGACAAAACCTGATCACAATACTACAGCTGCTTGGAGAGTGAAAGATTCATGAATGGGTGTTTCAAGCAGAAACTGTGCTTTCTTCTGTGTGTTTATCAAAATCATCTTCTTTAGAGATCTTGTTCCAAGAATAGAAAAAGAACATTCACAAAGCAATGGGTGTTAGTGACAGCTCTTTGTAAGTGGGCCTCTAAAATAACGGCTCAGTGGTGCTGGAGGAGATACTACATGGCATTTAAAAAATGGGGAGTAAATGGTCACTCTGTTTCATAAAAATGTTTTTCTCTTTATAATTTCAGAGGTTAGTCAATGGAAATGTGACATTGCCATTCCTTGTGGTCAGCAAAACAATACTGATTACCAAAGCAAGCTATATAGTAAGCATGTAGATCAGCAAGCACTTGGGTATGCTTTGTTTTCTTTATGAACCAGTGACTCTAATTCTGGACCGCATCCAGATTTTAACAGAGCACTGACTAAATATGGAACCTACCTTCCATTATGTCCCAGACATTCCTGGAGAAATTCTTGTTGTATGGGCCGAGTTTCCAAGTGCTCCAAAAAAAAAAAAAAAAAAAAAAAGGATATTAATACAGTTAAATGAAAGAAAGAACTACGTGAGTCTTGTTTGTTAAAATCACACGTAATTTCATGCGTGGATAAATCTCATAACGATAATGGTGAGCACATAAGCAAATGCAGAAGGGAATATATACATAGTATTATTTATTTAGAGTTTAAAGTATGTACAAATGTTGTATATGTTATGGGTATATACAAATGTAATGACTGTTAACGGGAAATTTATAAAGCAATCCGAATGTATTTGTGGTCTCTAGATAGGGATAGAAGGGATGGAGTTGAGGAGAGACGTATGAAGACCATCACTGGAATCAGAATTATTTCTATTCTTTAAAAATGTTTGATGCAAATATAATTAAATAGATTTAAATAGAATAAAAAAGGTCTGTAATGTTATTCTTTGTACTGAAAAAACTAAATAATTGAGATATGAATAGAAATACACTAATGCTAATGACATATTACCACAAATCTGCCATTTCCAATTATTATTATTTTTATTTATTTATTTATTTATTATTTTTTAATTTTTTATTGTTATGTTAATCACCATACATTACATCATCAGTTTTTGATGCAGTGTTCCAGGATTCATTGTTTGTTCATAACACCCAGTGCTCCATGCAGAACGTGCCCTCCTCAATACCCATCACCAGGCTAACCCATCCCCCCACCCCCCTCAATTATTATTATTTTTAAATCACATTACTCTCTCAAAATAAAATTGCTGCTAATATAGTTGCTATCATTGTTACAAATCTACTTTTTGCTAAAATGAGGTTTTAGATGATTTCAAATTCCAGTTCAGTTTAGCCATACTCTCTAATCTTTCTAATAGTTCATAATTTAAAATATAATTTTTTTTAAATTGTGGGTCCCTTTGTTTTTGTTTTTTTGTAGTTCAGTAAAATATAAGTAAAATAAGGTATACAGATTGGAAGCACAAGACTCCAGTTGCCTAGAATTTGGCAAACCCCTGCACACGTCACCACATAGCATCAAATAGAGGATATTCATCATGCCAGAAAGTTCCCTCAAAGTCCTTTCCAGAAAAATCCCATTTTGAATGTATGTGGGTTTATATGTGGCTGTCAGTACCTTTAGACACTTTATTCTGTTTTATTGATCTATTGTCTGTCTATCCCTACAACTTATAATCAGATGTTGTAGGATATAAAATGGGGATGGTTTTTCAAGATTATTTTCACTTCTAGGTCCTTGTTGCATTATGTAAATTGATCAGGTAACTTGTTAGCTTCTGCAAACCTCTTGTGATTTTTATCAGAATTGCATTCAATCATGGATCCTTTTCATTCCATGAATGTTATTTTGTAGTTTTCAGCATACAGTTCTTATATGCTTTTTGTTAACTTTATTCTTAAGTAACTGGACAAAGAAAGTTTATAACTAAAATTTACTATTTTAGTTCCCCAAAAGCATAAACAAAATATCAGCAGAGTGTGGAAGTTGACAAAGCAGAATCTGTGAAAATCATTCAGTGAAAGTCTTACAGTACAGGGTTTGCTCAGCTTATCTGATCATAACCATACAGCAGTGGTATTCATAAATTCCTTGTCACAGCACACAATAGCAATAGTTCTCCAGAGAAAAACACGTTGCAGTTCTAAGAAGTCCTTGTTATTTTCTACATTGCTCAGCTCTTGCTACCGGCCTGGAAGTGCAAATTGCAGGAGCTGATGAAACTGCCAAAGGGAGAAACACGAGGATTTCAGCGCTTGCGATGACATAATGAAAATATACATAGCTATAAGTGAATTAAGTTGGCCCCAGATCAATAATGTAAATCAAAGGGGGGAAAAAAGAGCAACGAAGGGATTTAAGAGGTAGGATTCAATTCATTTTGCAGTATAAAAACTATGATTAAAAGTTCCAAAAGAAGGCAGAGAATAGTTTTAAACAAAGGAGGTATTAGATCACCAGGAGGAAGTTAAATGCAACATGCAAATATGGTTTGTCTGAAAAGATTGTTAGCAATCAAATTTCTAAGGTTTTATTGTCCATTTGCCAGTCTGGTCTATTAAAATCATAACACTAAAAGGGAGAAACTAGAATCTATTATACATATTACTTTGGAGATATTACAAGTTCAGTACCAGACCACTGCAATAAAGCAAATATAATAATAAAGCGAATCAAATGAAATTTTTGGTTTCCCAGTGCATAGAAAAGTTACGAATACAATATACTCTAGTCCATTAAGTGCGAAGTAGCATTATATCTGAAAAAAAACCAAGGTACATACCTTAATTTAAAATACTTTTTGCTAGGGGCGGCTGAGTGGCTTATTCAGTCAAGTGTCCAATTCTTGGTTTTGGCTCTGGTCATGTTCTCAGGGTCGTGAAATCAAGCCCCGCATCAGGCTCTGCACTCGGCGGGGAGTCTACTTGAGATTCTCTCTCCTTCTGCCTCTGCCCCTCCTGCTCATTCTCACACTCTCTCTAAAATAAATAAAATCTTTTTTTTTTTTGGTAACTCATTATTTTATAAAATTTCAGAGCTCTTTCTGGTAGCATCTTCAGGATGTGGCAGCTTCCGAAGAGCATGACAAGATGTGTTGCAGGGGTCTTTCCTTGAATGTTGCTGAATTTTGTGAAAGCTTCTCACCTCAGGCTATGCTGACTGGTTTTGTTTGCCATGGTCTTTTGGCCTGATTCAAATTTTAGTTTCTCTTCCTTGACATTAGCAAACCTATCTTGTCTGTTAGCTTTTGCTAATTACTGGAGTCTTGTTTTCACTGATCAGGGTGGTGTTTGCTGAAGGTTGTGGTGATTCTGGCAATTTCTTAAAATAAGACAACAATGAAGTTTGCTGCATCAGTTGATTTTTCCTCTCATGAATAAATTTTCTGTAGTATGTGATGCTGTTTGATGGCATTGTACGCAGAAAACTTTCAAAATTGGAGTTGGTTCTCTCAATCCATGCCACTGCTTTATCAGCTAAGTTAATGTAATATTCAAAATCCTTTGTTGCCGTTTCAACAGTGTTAACGGCATCTTCACCAGTAGATTCCATCTTGGGAAGCCACTTTTTTGGTTCCAGTTATAAGAAGTAACTGCGTATCTCTTAAAGTGTTATCATGAGATCTTAGCAATTGAGTCGCACTTTTACTTCTAGTTCTTTTGCAATGTCTATTGCATCTGCAGTTAGTTCCTCCCCTGGTCTGAGACCACTCAAAGTCATCCCTGAGAGTTGGAATCAACTACTTCTGAATTTCTGTTCATGTTGATATTTTGACTTCTTCCCATGAATCACGAATGCTCTTCATAGCATCTAGAAGAGTAAATCTTTTCCAGAAGGTTTTCTTTTCTTTTTTTTTTTAAGATTTTATTTATTTATTTGACAGAGAGAGACACATCGAGAGAGGGAACACAAGCTAAGGGTGGTGGGGGGAGAGAGGGAGAAGCAGACTCCCCGCTGAGCAGGGAGCCCGATGCGGGGCTCTATCCCAGGACCCTGGGATCATGACCTGAGCTGAAGGCAGACGCTTAACGACTGAGCCACCCAGGCGCCCCTTCCAGAAGGTTTTCAATTTGCTGTGCTCAGATTCATTAGAGGAATCACTATCTCTGGCAAATGTGTTACTTAAGTAATAACACCTGAGAGTCAAATATACTCCTTGATCCATGGGCCGCAGAATGGATATTGTGTTAGTAGGCATGAAAAAATTAATCTCATTGTCCATCTCCATCAGAGCTCTTGGGTAACTATGTGCATTGTCAATGAGCAGTACTATTTTTTTTTAATATTTTATTTATTTATTTAACTGACAGAGAGAGACAGCGAGAGAGGAAGAGAGACAGTGAGAGAGGGAACACAAGCAGGGGGAGTGGAAGATGAAGAAGCAAGCTTCCCGCGGAGCGGGGAGCCCAATGCGGGGCTCAATCCCAGGACCCTGGGATCATGACCTGAGCCGAAGGCAGTTCGCTTAACCAACTGAGCCACCCAGGCACCCCTGAGAATTACTATTTTTAAAGGAATCTTTTTTTTTTTTTTTTTTTTTTTTTTAATTCCTGAGGCGTCCTTTTCAACAGTTGTTTTAAAATATTGGGTGAATGATGTTGTTAACATGCGTTGTCATTCAGGCTTGGTTACACTCACAGTCCAGAGCACAGGCAGAGTAGATTTAGTGTGATTTTTAAAGGCCTTAGGATTTTTATAATGGTATGTAAACGTTGGCGTCAACTTAAAGTCACCGGCTGCATTAACCTTTACCAAGAGAGTCAGCCTGTGCTTGGAAGCTTTGAAGCCACGCATTGACTTCTCTCTAGCCATGAAAGTCCCATATGGCATCTACTTCCAATATAAGGCTGTTTCCTCTACATCAAAAATCTATTTTTTATTACAACTACTTTCATGAATTGCCTTAGCTAGAGCTTCTGGAAAACTTGCTGCAGCTTCCACCTCAGCACTTGCTTTCCTTGCGCTTTTCTGTTATGGAGATGGCTGCTTTTCTTAAACGTCATGAACTGATCTCTGCTAGCTTCCAGCTTTTCTTCGCAACCTCCACACCTCTCTCAGCACTGAAAGAATTGAAGAGAGTGAGGGCCTTGCTCTGGATTAGCCTTTGGTTGAAGGGCATGTTGTGTGTGACTGATTTGATTTAACCAGACCACTAAAACTTTCTCCATATCAGCAATAAGTCTGTCTCGCTTTCTTATCATTTGTTGTGTTCACTGAAGTAGCATTTTTAATTTCCTTCAAGAACTTTGCCTTTGGGGAAAAAAAAAAACCTCATTTACATTCACAACTTGGTTAAATATCTGGCAATTAAATCCACTGTCTTATATAGGTGTGGTTCATGATGCTCCAAAACAATTACAATAGTAACATCAAAGATCACTCATCACAGATCACCAAAATAAATATAATAATAATGAAAAACTCTGAAATACTGTGTGTGTCCTGAGTGCTCCACCAACCAGCCATTCCCTCATCTCTCCCCCTCTCCTAGGGCCTCCCTATTCCCTGAGACACAATGGTATTGAAATTAGGCCAGTTAATAACCCTGTAATGGCCTCTAAGTGTTTAAGTGAAAGAGAGAGTCACACCTCTCTTACTCAAAATGAAAAGCTAGAATTGATTAAGCTTAGTGAGGAAAGCATGTTAAAAGCTGAGATTGGCTGAAAGCTAGGCTTCTTGCACCAAACAGAAAAAAGCAATAAAGTACTTTTTATGTAGGCATGTACTTTTAAAATTATATATATATATATATGTATATATATATATATGTATGTATATACACACACACATATATGATGGCTAATGCATATATACACATAATATATATGATGTCTAATGCATACATAGCAGGCTACGGTATAGTATAAACATAACTTTCATATGCACTGGGAAACCAAAAATCCATTTAACTTACTTTATCATGATATTTTGCTTTATTGCAATGGTCTGGGACTGTACCCACAATATCTTTGAGGGATGCATCTAGTTTTGCATTTTACTGGGGGGAAAAGTAAGCAACTGAAGTATAACTTCAATTGTCTGGAGTAGTCCTGTGTTTTGTTTTAATTACAGTTAAAGTCTTTGTCCTGTCATTTATTATCTCTGTAACATGTATTTAAAGAAATGTTACTAGACAACTGTTACAATTTATAAATGTTAGGTTGTATTAGTGAGTAAATAGATGCTTCTGTGAGTGCATGGGTCTCTTTTCACACCCACTAATAATGCAACAATATTGATTAGTTTGATTTTGTGAGTGGAAGATCCATTGCTGCAAACACTTGTTCTCTTTTCCACCCTGGTGTTTTTTTGTGTGTGTATTTGTGTGAGTTGGTTAGAACTGACCCCACTGAGGCAGTTCCAAGCAAGACAGTACTGATCTTCCTCAGGACCTAACACAACCACTTCTGTTTGCTTCTAGATCTGTGACTAGACTCAAGTTCCTATAGATCCCTGAAGATGAGATGCAAAGTGTGACCCATGAAGAGATCATCCTTTAAAACACCAAATGAACTACTTGAATGTGTGCACACAGAAATCTGGGAAAGATGTGAGGGAATGAATACTATGAGTGTGGGACAATGATGGGAAGAACATAAAGCTGGATCAGGAAATACTTCTTTATGTGGGCTCACAAAACTGAGATTCTGCACTTAATATGGCAGCTGGGCAGTTAGAAAAGATTTCCAAAATTGGTTTGCTTGGCAGGCTGAAACATGGACCAAAAAGCAACCCACCATTTGGTGAAATAGCAAATGTAGACCTGTCTTAGTTTAATGTAGAGGAAGGGATTTGAATGGTTTAGGGAAATTGGAATTCCAGAGTAGATTTGTCATTGAAGAAGTATGCACAGCAGGAGGATACAGAAGCATACATACCTTTCACCAGTACTGTGAGACATGAACTTGTGAGGGGAGCCTCAGCATCTTAGAAGAGCACCATAATTGCTTTTCTCATTAGACCAGTCCTTACAGTGGGAACTGGGGCCCCTGAACTGTGAAACCTAAATGCAGTGGGAGTAATTAGATTCTGGAGTAACAGGGTAAATTTTGGTGCTCAACTACCAAAAACAGGATTAGTGTGTTTACCATTAGTGTGTTCAAAGTAGCCATCAGAATAGTCTAACTCACACAGACCTATGGCATTGACTAGTTGATCACAGTAGTACTAGAAATGAAATAGATAAGAAGTTTACTAAATTCTTATTTGACCTGTTTAAGCAGAAACATTCTAGGCCAAGTAAGCAAAGGTCTAATCTGAATCATAAAAAGAGAGTCAGAGCCCCTCAATCAATTCCTGAACTTGTACCAGTTTAGAGACCCAGAGTTCCTTAAATGAAGGTGAGGCTGGGTCCCATTGAGGAAGGACCAGGACCCCAGTAACCAAACTACCAAAAATTTATTTTGGATAATGTTTCTCCCTCCCTTCCCCAAAGGGACCTACAGCTTTTTACCAGGGTGGTCGCACTGGTAAATTCTACCTTTCAGGGACTAGTGGACACTGGCTGTGGACTGACATTAAATCCAAGAGACCTGAGATATTACTGTGGTCCACCAGTCAGAGCAGGAGTTTATGGGAGTCAGGTGAGCAAAGGAGTTTGGGCTCGTCTCACATCGTACCCACTGGTCCCTGAATCCATCCTGTGATTATCTCTCCAATTCTAGAATGCACAATTGGAATAGATAAACTCAGCAGGTGGCAGAATCCCTACATTGATTTCCTAACCTGTGAAGTGAGGCCTATCATGGTGGGAAAAATTCCTGGAGGGATTGAAGTTATTAGTGCTACATCTAGGATTTGAAGGCTGTAAGGGTGGAGATTCCCACCACATCCCCACATAACTCTCCTATTTGACCTGTGCAGAAGACAGATACCTTGGAGAATGACAGTGGATTAGCATAAGCTTAACCAGGTGATGGCTCCAAGTACATCCCGCTGAAGCAGATGTTTCATTGTTTAAGCAAATTAGCACCCCCTCCCCTCCAGTACCTGGTATGCGACTATTGATCTGGCAAAAGTTTTTTCTTAATAACTCTCAGTGAAGACTACCAGAAGCAGTTTGTTTTCAGCTGGCAAGACCAACAATAAGCATTCATTGTTCTACCTGAGGGGTATATCTGTTCCCCAGCCTTATGTCATAATTCAGTTTTCAGGGACCTTGATTGTCTTTTCTTTCCACAAGATATCACTCTGGTCCATTACATTAATGACAACATGCTGATTGGGATACAGTGATCAAGAAGTGACAACTATTCTAGACTTCTTAGTAAAACATTTGCATGTCAGATGGTGGGAAATACTGCAGATCCAACAAAAATTCAGGGAACTTTTACCTCAGCGAAGTTTCTAGGGGTCCAGTAGTATAAGGCATGTCAAGATATCCGTTCAAAGGCAAAAGAAAAGTTGTTGCATCAGGCCCCTCCTACAATAAAAAAGCAAAGGGCCTCTTTGGATTTGGGAGGTAACACATTCTTCATTTCAGTGTGTTACTACAGCCCATTTGCTAAGTGACCTGAAAACTTGCTAGATTTGAGTGGAACCAAAACCAAGAGAAGGTTCTGCAATAGGTCCAGGTTGCTGGGCAAGCTGCTCTGCCCCTTGGATCATATGGTCCAGCATATCTAACGGTCAGTGTGAACAGGGTTGCTGTTTGCTGCCTTTGGCCAGTCCCTGGAGGTGATCACAGTGCAGACATTTAGGATTTTGGAGCAAAGCCCTGCCATCCTCTGCAGATAACTATTCTCCTGCTATGGAGACTTAGTAAAGATTGAACACTTAAACGTGGGCCACTGATGAGCTGCCTAAGCTGCCCACCATGATCTTGGTATTGTCTGATCCACTGAGCCATAATGTTAGGAGTGAGCACAACACTTTAACATCAAATGAAAGTGATATATACATGGTAAGGTCCAAGCAGGCCCTGAAGGCATGAGTAATTTACATGAAGAAGTTAGCTCAGTTGGTTAAAAGTCTGACTTGGCCTCAGGTTATGATCTTGGGATCCTGGGATGGAGCTCAGCATCGGGCTCCCTGCTTCTGCCCCTCCCCGCACCTGTGCTCACTCTCTTTCTCTCAAGTAAATAAATAAAATCTTAAATATATATATATCTATATAGATATATTAGATATATATATATTAGATAGATATGTATATATATTAGTATATATATATATCTAATATATCTATATAGATATATATATATTAGAAAACACAGTCCTGTGGCACCTAGGTAGCTCAGTCGGTTAAGTGTCTGCCTTCAGCTCCGGTCATGATCCCAGGGTCCTGGGATCAAGTCCCACATTGGGCTCCCTGCTCAGCAGGGAGTCTGCTTCTCTCTCTCCCACTGCTGTTCCCCCTGCTTGTGCTCTCTTGTTCTCTCTGTCAAATAAATAAATAAAACCTTCTAAAAGGAAAACAAAAGAAAAGAAAACACGGTCCTGTCTAGTACAGCAAAAAGCACCATAATTTGAAACAGGTTTGTGTTCTTATATTTAATTAAAAACTTTTAAAAAAATAAAGTGTTTATATATTAACATCTGAATTCATGACTACAAAGTTCAAGTAAAAAAGAAAATTCTAACACCAGGGAGAAATAATAAAAACAGAGTCAGAGATAGTATCAAATAGTAATAAAAGTACAATAAAGAAAAAAATCTGGTATGTCCTTTTTAAGAACAGTTTCTAGCCTTCATTGTTTTCTCCTCTCCTCCAATAAGGCAACTGCTTCCTTAACTGCAGGATCACACTACAGATTTTCGTGACTTTATCCTAATTTCATACTGGTAAATTATAGACATATACACTAGGGTCAACATCAGTACAGTTTTAAACAGGTTTTCTTATGTAAGAATATTTTTACATTAGCAGAAAAGTTGTAAGGATGCTACAGAGATTTTTCTAGTATACCCTCTATCCTATGTCCAGTGCTACATTTGCCACAACTAATGAGCCAATAGTGAAACAATATTATAAACTAAAGTTCATGCTTTATTTAGATTGTCTTAGTTTCCATGAAAGGACCTTTAATCTATACAGGTTGCCCTGCTGTCCAAAAGTAGAGCATCCCTATGAAAGCTTGCAAAGCCAAAATGGCATAAAACGAAGAAGCAATTGCCATTAATTTATGTGGAGACATTTTTGAGAATTCCCAGATCCCCAAAATAACCTCTTAGGTTTTCTGGTAACTCAGGACACATCTTGCTAAGGGATGCACAAAGTAAATGGAGTTAAAGCACAATGCCCACAGGCACCGTTCAAAGCTATGGTGGCTTGATACTGAGATGCTGAGTGTCTTTCCAGGGGAAGGAGCTTGGTGCGGCCACTCTTGGTGCTCATAAAGGGTATGCACTGCCTTTATAACAGAGTTTTTTTTTTTTTGCTACAAAAAAAAAAAACCCTAAATGCTACTTTTGATTTTTTGCCTTTTTTCAAAAGAAGCAAAAATCCTCTTTGGATTTTTTTTTTTTCCAGTTAACAGCTATGAATGTAGGTCTTTCATAAAAAAGAAGTGGCATAATATGAACTTTGAACAAACAGGGGATACCTAAATGTAATACCACACTACATTTAGTCATCATGCCTCCTTAGACTCCTCTGGGCTGTAAATGTGTCTCAGACTTCCCTGATTTTGATGATCTTGAGAATTTTGAGGACTAGTGCTCATGGGTATGGGTATGTAATGAATTTCCCTCTATTCACGTTTGTCTGATTATTTTCTTTTCCTTTTAAGGATTTATTTGTTATTTGAGAGAGAGAGACAGGGAGAGGAGCAAGCAGGGGGAAGGGCAGAGGGAGAGGGAGACAAGCAGACTCCCAGCTACACGAAGAACTGGATGCAGGCCTCCATCCCAGGACCCTGAGATCATGACCTGAGCCGAAATCAAGAGTTGGACACTTAACTGACTGAGTCAACAGGTGCCCCTGCCTCATTATTTTTCTAATGATTAGACTGAGGTCATAGTGATACCGGAGACTTGGGGAGTTCTCTGCACCTGAGACCTGAACCACCAGTCTATGCCAGGTTCTTGACTTTACCACAAGAAATTCAAGGATGAGTCAAAGTAAAACAGAAGAGGTTTTATTGCAAAGCAAAAGTACACACAAATTTGAGGATCTGAGTCATGCCAGGTGGATGTAGGATTCTGGTTCCTACTGGGAATTGTAATCATGGGAGGCAATATCCATGTAGGGTTCTGGAAAAAGTTGGCGATTTTTAAGAATTCTGTATATCATTACACCTGCTCTATAACAGTAACTATGCATAGGTGCAGTCTGATTTTTTTGTGTGTGTGTGTGTATACTCTAAATGTACTCCAAAAGAGTCCTCTAGCACCCCAGGAGAGGGGTCATTCTCTATCATTTGCAGGCTGACTGGGATTTTATATGTGTGCCTGCTGACAGTTGGTAGTAGTGCAAGCTTCTGGTATCTCTGCAGCTTGTCATGGTGACACTGGCCTCTATGTTGTCTTTCTCCTTCGTACAGTTGAAACCCTTATTGTGAGCCCATGTTGAGTGACTGGAGTGTTGTATCTGCTGACAGACTTCTTCCTAATATTATTACAATACTAATTGATCCTGAATTTTTTTAGCATTATGTTGCACATGCCTATCACGCTATGTGTCTTAGAAATTATTTAATACTCAAATATGTTCCTTATTAAAAATAGTAATTCTACTTCAAAATAAATTATGTCCCGGAATATTATCAAAGAAAGGTGCTTAATCAATCTTAACTTGCAAAATAAAATCTACAATGACCCATTATTTGTTATCTAAAATTTGTTGCAGTTTAGCTACAACGCATTGGGTAAAAGACGAGTTAGCACTGAAAAACAAACAGCTCGTGGTTGTGAAGCCAGAAATAATTTCACATTCACTTAATACCTCTAAAAAGCATGAATTATTGTAGGATAAGAGTCACAAAAGGATACAACGTGAAATTAGAGCACCTTTAGTTACATTATTTGCAAATTATAAGTTTTGTAACAGAGAAAATAAGGATTTCTTTTATCCCCGGGACCTTTATTGTAAAATATTTCTACTTTGCTTTTAAGAGGTAGATTTTTTCCCTATTATTTAATTATCAGATTGTGTGAAAAGATGTAATTGTCCATTTTGTAACATTATCAATAACTTTGTGGCAAATATGAGAAAGACAATAACATCAAATGGTGGTGAGCCACCCAAAAGATACAGGAAATGGATTTCTGCTCTCCTGCAGTGGTAAGCTATCACTGAACATATTGGAGGGTCTGGAAAATAAAAGACCTGGGGAATACTCATCATGACTCCCACAAAAGTGATATCCACTGATCGATGTATTCTGTAGAAGGGGGTTTGTGAGAAAGGCGGTACGTTAGCGATATTAAAATCCTTTTTCTTGTCAGAAAAAAATGGTGCACAGCCTTCTTGGCCCTTGCCAACATGTTGTAGACTTTGGATTTCGAAGTATTTGTCTTTCATGCTATTGTATATGAGACAAATTTAAAAACAATAAAAGTAATTACTATCCACAACTACATCATCAGAGAAAAAACAGTGGAGATTGGTAATTAATTGTTCCTAGAACCACCATATAAAAGAGAACCTTCTGGGTGCCTGGGTGGCTCAGTTGGTTAAGCGACTGCCTTCGGCTCAGGTCATGATCCTGGAGTCCCGGGATCGAGTCCCGCATCGGGCTCCCTGCTCAGCAGGGAGTCTGCCTCTCCGTCTGACCTTCTTCCCTCTCATGCTCTCTCTCTACCATTCTCTCTCTCAATAAATAAATTAAAAAAAAAAATCTTAAAAAAAAAAAGAGAACCTTCTTCTTTAGATTAGGCTTCAAACTTCAATTTTGGATTCAATCTACCAAAACTGTTTTTTCATACCCTCTGTTTTAACCAGAAACTTAGAACACTCCATGTCACTATAGTGCCATGAGAATTGCTTTGATTGAACAGAACCCAGCAAGAGCAAAATGGCCTGTGATGTCAGTGGCCATGCTAGCAACAAAAGTTTGTTTAACAAATAAATTGATAAAGACCAACATAAGCCTAATTTCCCGTTTTATTTTGTAGACATCAAATAATCCATACATAGCAAACTTGAGCAGATTTTAACATCTTCAAATCATTTCTTTTTATGATAAAAGAAAGCTATGGCAATCTCCTCCAGGACCAAAATCTGTACAGCATCCCTTTTATTGCATTCTATTCACCAAAGCAAATTGTAAGGCAAGCCCAGAGCAAAGGGTTGAAATCAACACTGCCCCTTGAGGAGAGGAGCTGCACATATCTGTGGCCATTTTTTAATAAACCCTGTCCACTGATGATGGCATTAGTATAAATATATAGATGTCACTATTCAGGATTTTATTTTCTGAGCCAAAGTTGCTAAACTCCTACCACTTTCTCCATATTTTGACCTATTATCTAATTATATTATGTTATTAAATGTGTACTCTCTCTATATTGAGGACCATATTGGACTATTTTGTTCCCTTTGTCATTAAGACAACTAAATACCAAAATGCAGCACTTAAAATATAAATAACATGTTTACAGTGCAAAAATTTCCATTTTATTGTTTCATCGGTTACATCTGGGAAATGTGTAAATGTTCTAGTACAAAATATTTTAAGCATACAGTGGATTGTTTTAGTGAAAGAAGCTAGACACAAAAGGCCATATATTGAATGATTCCACTTATATGAAATGTTCAGAATAGAAAATTCTTTAGAGATAAAAATAGTTAAAATAAAGATAGATGGATAAAAATTAAAAAAATAAAATAAAAATGAAAAGTAGATGGATAAAAATAAATGGTTACCAGAGGCTGCTGAGAAGGAGAAATAATGAGAGACTACCATGAGTATGAATTGTTTCAAGGGAGGGATGCCTGGGTGGCTGGGTCGGTTAAATGCCTACCTTTGGCTCAGGTCATGATCCCAGGGTCCTGGGATCGAGTCCTGCATCGGGCTCTTTTCTCAGTGGGGAGTCTGCTTCTCCCTCCACCTGCCGCTCCCCCTGCTTGTGCTCTCTCTCTCTCTGACAAATAAATAAAATTAAAAAAAAAGATTAGTTGGTGGTAATGTTTGCACATCTCTGTGAATATGCTAAAATTTGCCTATGTGAACACTTTACAAGGGTGAATTTTACATTAGGTGAATTATATATCAATTAAAAACTATATATTGGATTCTTTAATGATCAATGTTGCAATATCTTTTAAAAGACCATTGTAGGACTTCCTAATTAAAAAGGACATTTTATTTTTTTAGTGATTCAGTAGAGTTGAACGATGTGTCAGGTCAGCAGTTTGACTAGTATCAGTGATTATATGTCCATATAATAAACATGTACTCTGCTAGATAATGATATTAATTAGTGTCATAAAATCACTGAATAAGACACTTCTAATAACAGGAAGAATTACAAAGAGAAGTTAGGAAATTTGTTGTTTTTCAAGAATTTTAGAATTACTAAAAGTCAAAAAATAAATGTTAATGTATTTATCTGAATTATAATTTTAATAATTGACTTTTTCTTAGGGTTGATTGCAAAAAATTATTTATCATAAATTTATGCTTATTTATAGCAACTATGCTGGGACGATATAGAAAAGCACATCTATAGATGATACATATTCAGCCATAAACAGTGTTTACTTAGGAAAACAGAGCAAATATTTTATGGAAATGGATGATTTACATTAGAAATTAGAGTTCACATACATATAGGACGTACTATAGAAAGGAAGGTCTGAGTAATTTAAGGGATTTGGAGGATCAGAGAAAGTTACAAACCATGATAGGTTGAGGCATCTGTGGGAGATAGTCGGTTGGAGTTTGCAGGAAGATTCCAGATGCTTTCCATGTCTGACTGTCAAAGAGGGGTCAGAAAAGAATTCATGGACGGGTGTGTAGGAGCTGCCACCACAAAGAAAACCGCAGTGGCATGGTTAGGGAAATTCTACTGGTCAGTGGGGCCAGTAGTCAGGAAGAAGAGCTGGAAGCTGGAGTCCACTGGCATGTCCACATTTGCTGTCACTCTGCCTGAGTGCTGTAATCTGCTGAGAGGAATGGTTTCTTCTCATTCACATTCCATTTAGTAGTTCAAACTGAGAATGAAGTGGATGGAAATGTTTATTTCTATAAGTGAATGTTGAGTAAATCAAAATCAAATTATGCAATAATATATACTATATTATATGGAACACTTAAAAGATCAAAATACTATTCATTGATTACAGTAGAAAGGGTTTTCTTATTTATTTAGATTTTATTTATTTATTTGAGAGAGAGAGCAGAGCGAGAGAGGGAGAGAACAGGAGCTGGGGTGGGGAAGGGCAGAGGCAGAGGGAGAAGCAGACTTCCTGCAGAGCAGGGAGCCTGACTCAGGGCTCAATCCCAGGACCTTGGAATCTTGGAATCTTGGAATCACGACCTGAGCCGAAGGCAGACACTTAACCTTAACCGACTGAGTAACCCAGGCGCCCCTAGAAGGGTTTAAACTGAGTTCTTAATGTCATAGTTCCTTAAAAAAAATCACAGATATAAAAGAATGTTAAAAAATTAATTTGTGTATTGGGAGTATAAATACTCTTTATATTATAGTCTCTATCCTTATTTGTGTGTTCAAAATATTTTATAAATATTTAAAAAATAATTCGGATGGAAAAACTTTATACATTGGTTTTCACTACTGATCGTAATGGAAAGTATGAAAACAAACATTAAATAATATGGGAATTATACATTCATTTTATAGGTTATTTTCCCATCATTAAGAGTGTGTTTTTAAAAGTTATATCATAGAGAAATGCTTGTTTTATAATATGATAGCTAAGCAGAATTCAAAAGATTCAAATTTCATTCTTAATAACATGTGTATATATATGTACGTATATACACATATTTTAACATGTACTAAAATGCCTAACAGAGGGACACCTGGTTTCAGTTGGTTAAGCATCTGCCTTAACCAGGGTCCTGAGATTGAGCCCAGCATTGGGCTCCCTGATCAGCAGGGAGCTTGCTTCTCCCTTGGCCTGCTGCTTGCCCTGCTTGGGCGGGCTCCTCCCCCTCTTTAAAAAAAAAAAAAAAAAAAAAAAAAAATCTTAAAAAAAATTAAAATGCCTAAAAGAATGTAAATTTTAGCAGGGCAATTCTGATACCGGGTGAGGAAACTTAAAAATTATGAAAACTATTTGAAATGTAATGAGCTGCCAACTAAAGAGATGATTTCCCCCACTGGGAAGTAACCCAAACAAAAGTCACTACTTACAACAGGAGCTATGGAGAAGATTCAGGTATGAAGTGAAGGTTTTGATCGTAAGACTCTTTCTAATATTCCAGCCAATCTGTAACAGTGCTACTATAATGATACTGAGTCTGGCTTGTTCTGTTTTTGCCAGCTTGGGCAATTAATACAGTGCCAATCAATTTCATTTATTTATTCACGTATTTCATTATAAAGACAGTTGTAAATCTCATTCTCCTCAGACACATCACTTAAGTTATCAGTTCCTAAATCATTTACTCAACAACATGTACTAAAGACTTTGTGCCAGGCACTATTTAATGCAATGGGGATACCAAGATTAATAAAACTATGATTTGATACAGTTGTTGCTTTTGATGGAGTATAAAGTCTGTCAATAATCTATTCCAAAAATTATTGCTAGTCTTTCAAAAGCTTAAACATAAAGGAAAACATCACGTTTGAATATGGAAAGCTTTTCCCCACCTTACAAATCAGTATTCAAGAGATAATGTTATGCAGGCTTATTGCAATGCTCACACAATTTCTGTGTTGTTTATTACTATGGTATTTTGCACCTGTCATTTCCAATCATTCTCTCTCAACACTGACTCTATCTTTGTCACTGTTGAGTTGCAGTTTGTTCCCGTGATTATTTGCTCTTTTAGAATTTTTTCTATAATTTCTAAAAGTTAAGGCATTTTAGCATGTAAGATATGCAAGGTTTTGACTGTACATATGCTCATAATACACATATCCATTAATTAAAAATGACTTGAAACATATTCAATTCATGTAAATATATGATATCTCAAGGCAAACCAGATTAATATAGTTCATAAATCATAAACTTATTCTTAAATTGTATAAGTAAATGAAAACTAAGAAAGTCACACTCAACTACATGTCCCTGCTGTTGTCAATAGTTAAAAATTACTACATGTTGTTTTGGTTTTGCAGGGGCAAGTGGGGTCTTGTGGGAAGTTGAAGGTGCCACCAGTGTGATCTACGGCTCCGAATGCCCTGACCGTTTCTGGGGCCCTATCTGGAGTGGTCAGTGAGCGGTAATAGCCCGAGCAGCTGCTGCAGTCACACTGTGCAAGTTCTCCCTGCACTCGGCCCCAGCCATCTGGATCCCAGAGGCCAAGGGAAACCAGCCTCCTCCCCCTCTGCTCTCCTTCCAGCTTTGTCTTCATGTTCACACAGCACAGAGGATGCCACAGGAAAGATCAGTCTCTGCCTATAATTTGGCTTGGGCTCCTGGTGATGTAGGAGACAATAGTATCCTTCCCCTCTCCCCAGGAACTCTGAAGTCATTTAACCCCAAATAACCTGAAACACTGACACCCATCACCTGTCTTCAACCACATGACGTCCTTTTCATAGAGTTAGTGGCGGGCCGACTGGTATTACAGTAACAAGATGCTCCATTCTGAGTTAGACTGCCGAAACTGGGTTCCTGCTTTGCTACTTAGTCTTTCACTCTGGCAATTTGTGATCCCCTAGGAGCTTCGGTTTCCTCATTTTTCAAGTGCAGGAAATGGTACCTACTTTAAAGAATTTTATGGGAGTTAAATGAGCTCTACCATATGTAAAGAATAGAGCAGAGTAGGAGGCCAGTGTAATCTCTCAATGAATGATGACTCCCATTCTCCTCTATCCATATAGAGCAAATGCACCAGTGCTTCCCTAAAGCTCAGCTGCAGATAGTTATGCGAGATTGTTAACTGCTTACACATTCATTGGCGAGAATAAGCACATGAAACTAGGAAATCTAAATCTTGGGGAAATATGTCTGAGAAGGTTTTGTGGAGGGATCAGGTGCAATCAATTTTGCCATATTCTGGTGACAGAAATCAATTTTATATCATAACTTGAACTCTCAAAACTCTTGAACGTCAGAATATATAAATTTAAATATGTTTTTCAAACAAGCTCATTAATAATCCATTTTTAAGCTTATCATTGGGGCATTTGCATAAGAAAACTTTTTCTAAATGAGTTTTGTTACATCAGATAACAGAATTTTTATTTTTTATTTTTTTTAAATTTATTTATTTTAAGATTTTATTCATTTATTTGACAGGGAGTTAGAGAGAGCACAAGCAGGTAGAGAGGCAGGCAGAGGGAGAGGGAGAAGCAGACTCTCCACTGAGCAGAGAGCCTGATGCGGGGCTCGATCCCAGGACCCTGGGATCATGACCTGAGCCGAAGGCAGCCGCTTAACCGACTGAGCCACCCAGGCGCCCCCAGATAACAGAGTTTTTAGATGGGGAAATTCAGTAACAGTTTATGAACATTAAACAGAATGAAAGAGTTGACAATAGTAAGACTCTCATTGAGTGAAAAAATGCTCATCAAGAGGAAAGACAGTATGCCAGTCTGTTCAAAATTTCCTAATATTGTTTGGGCAATTGTAATTTTTGGATATTCCTAAAAATTGTTATTCACATTGAAACAATTAAGTAGGAATAAATGCTCTGTTACCAGACTTAGCATATCTAAGTTAATCATATGAATTAACTATACATAAAGGAATATTATTAGTCTCTTTTAGCATATATTTTGAAGCACAGTTTAAAGGATCACAATACAAATAGATTAGAAGTAAAAAAAAAACAAACAAATAAACAAAACCCTAAAACATACAAAACTTCAAAGGATAGCCACCTCGGAAAAATTCTTCAATTACTCTAGGGTTTTGTGACCCTTAGGTCAACATCATAAAATCTGAAGGAGAATCTGTCAATGCTTTAAGTAACTCTAAGAATCATTTCTTTCTTTTTCTTTTTTTCAAGATTTTTATTTATTTATTTGACAGAGCATAAGCAGGGGAGTGGCAGGCTCCCTGCTAAGCAGGGAGCCCACCACAGGGCTCCATCCCAGGACTCTGGGATCATGACTTGAGCCATCCAGGTGCCCCTCTAAGAATCATTTCTTTCCTGCAGAAATAGAAAATGACATTTACAATGAATAGTGAAACAATATTTATCTGTATGGGTGGTTGGTTTATTGAAGTTTGATTAACTCTGGTCAGAAAGTTTATAAACAGTTAAGACACTACAGAATTTTCCATCTATATTAGCATCAAAATAGAATTGCAACAATAATGCTAAAATGATGATTTACTTTTCACGTCACTTATAACTTTTAAGTTCATTTTAAATACAAACCCCTAGAGAGTGAAGAAATTTTGGAGACTCCATAGAAATCATTGGAGAGGGATTGATTCTATCAGGAAGAAGTAGGTTTTTTGAAGAAGTCATCTAGCAAATGCCTACAGGTCAATTGAACATTCCTACCAAAAAAAATAGATATAATCATAGCAGCATTATTTTCTAAATGTAGAAAATCCTATTAGGTGGGTTTTCTATTATATTCCATGTTGTATGCATTAAATAACCAAATGAGTTAAAAAATAGGATCATGGGAATACTAAGATCACAGGAATATCCCTCGTCAATTTAATTAACTTCATAGGCAACACCCAAATTTAAGTATTAAAAAAAGGGAAAAGAAAAAAGTCATGAAATACACTAGTTCAGTGATAATGTTTACAAATTGCCGTGACATTTTTGTAATTTTGTCCCTTCCACAAATAGTTATTTCACGTAGAAGGCAAACTGCCCCTTTAAAACAATCCTCAAATAGTCTTCCTATCAATGTGAGACCAAATTTCCAAGTCCTTACCATGGTCTGTAAGACATGGCATGGTATGCCCCCTACTGAGCCCTTTTCCTTCTGTCATCTCTTTTACTCCACTCTTGTCATTCTGGCCTCTGCTGTTCATGGAACAGTCGTTTTTGCATTTGTCTCAAAGCATTTGGACTTGCTATGTCATAGGACGTTGTCCAGATACATGCGCGCTTTTCTCTAACTTCTTGCAAATTTCTAGGCAAATGCATCCTAACCAAGAGGTTTTCCCTGCCCGCTGCCCACCCTGTCTAGGTAGCTATCCACATTGTGCTTCATTGTCTTATCCAACTTCTCTGCCTAGCAGTTTTTCACTAGCTATCTGCAAATTATATATATAATGTTTGTGACCTCTAAATCTCCCTGTAAGCTCCATTCAGGTGAGTTCAAAGTTATTTTGCTCAATGAAGGTGGCACTTGACAAAACTAATTACTACATATTTATTTTAATTTTTATCAATTATTCTATTTTAATGAGAGAATGCCCTTATTAATCTGTTTCAGGAGTTTATCTTTAGACAAACCTTCATATTATTTTTACTCTCTAGGTAACCAATACATTTGCAAAAAGACATTTTAGAATTTAGAAATGCTAAATCTTGAGGTTTTTCCTTATCTGTTCAATATCTAATCATATACCAGAATGTGTTTTTCTAAAGCCTTTTTCACATCTTATCAGTTATAAAAATGACTTAAATATAATAAAAATCTCTTTAATTGAATTACTTAAGACTGAATCAGTCAAATCTCAGGAGGCTGTAATTTCATGCACAAGCTAAACTGTATTATGCTTTGCTTAATGTAGCTAAGAATTTAGTGATTTCAGTTAATTATGACTATTTATTATGCCAATTACAAACATTGATTTAAAGTGACTTGGGTCTGATTTCTGAAGCAGTTCTTTTCCAACATATTGCTCCTTTAAATGTCATTGAATTCTAGCATTTGAGTGTTTATTTCATTTACTTGAGTTATCCAAATTTGCATGATTAGAAGGTTTGTAGTATAGAGGTATAAAATATATTTTTTCATTGTGAGATAGAAAAATATACGAGATGAGGCATTATCTATATTATATATTTTATTTATTTATTTGCTTGTTTATTTGTTTGAAAGAGAGAGCACAGGAGGGCTGGGGGGGGGGGGGGAGAGAATCTTAAGCAGGCTCCATGCCCAGCGTGGAGCCCTACATGGGGCTTGATCTCAGTACCCTGAGATCATGACCTAAGCTGAAATCAAGAGTCAGTTGCTTAACAGACTGAGCCATTGACACTGTCTATGTCATAAAGTTCCTAATGTACTTTATATGTTATCAAAGCTCACAATCAATATCAGTTAACCTCTTTTGGAAAATTACATTTCAAAAAGACATAAGTAATTGAAAAGATGCTTTTAGCTAAGCTATTTATGTAAGTGATAAGTTATAAAATACTGACATCAAAATGTTATATTGCATACCTAATAAAAAGAACTAATTATTTGTATTGATTTAAGATATAGTACCCAAGTTATAGTGGGGCTTTCTACTTTTTAATCAAATGTTTCTCATTACCAAATCAATATAACATTTTAAAAGATACTTTGCCCAAATATAGTGGCAATTCTCTCTAATGGTTACTCATACACTGATCCTTCCATTCCTCTCATGGTTCTACTGAAGAGTTGTTGATGGGATGATCATTCTTTGAAGTACCATAGTATAGTTGATACTCTGTAATTAATAGTATAATCGACAATTACATCACAAAGACAAAAATTAACATGAAGAAATTAACATTACTTAGCTTCTAGGGTCTTTTATCTTTTAAAATATGCAAACTAACAAAAATATCAACTTGATATCTATGTTTTTGAAGGGCAGGCATATATATGGAAATATATATAATCTTCCACCACTTCCCAGGGAGGAAGACTGGGTTCATGTCAAAGATTTAGGGAATTTAGGGATAGATCTCATAACTACTCTTGAACATTGAATGCGGTGTGCATCCCACTTGCCCACTTCTTGAATGGAAGTGATTATTGCATTTTTCCTACGCCTGATGTATGGGAATCAGAAACTTCTTTAGTTCACATGTCTTCAGGTCAGGAATAAATGCAACAAAGAGAAGAGCCCAGGGAGCCCTTCAGTGCCTGGATCTAATTTAGCTTTCAAGTTCCTACCTAATAAAACTTGAGACTGTCGCTCTATCCGGGTGAGACTTTTGTTTGTATCTGGAAGAAATGGTGTATATTTCATGTGAAAGGAAACTTTTCTCATCAAAGGAAAGAATGTGGCTACCTAAAAATTACCTACAAATACTATGGTAACTTCTTATGGAGGGGATGTCTATGCTCCCCACCTTCCCCTTATACCTGCCCCATCTTGAGCCTGAAAGTCTTGTGCCCACTTTGACAAGAAAAGTGATAGGACATAACTTCCAATGCTAGGTCACAAAGGGCCATAAAATTTCTGTGTGTTTCACAAGAAAACTCATTCTTAGGGCCTAAAGTCACTGCTCTATGACAATACCATGTGGAGAGGCCACATATAGGCATTCTGATAGTTTCAGCTGAACCCAGCCTTTGCCTCATAATTTTTATTAGACGCTGGACAATGTGAATTTCACATTGTTGAGGGCTGGATTTTTCTGGCAGACAGTAAAGTTCCTTGCAGGGCACGTTGATCCTTTAAAGTTTCTTGAAAACTTTATGTGGACAAATGTGAATTAGCTTTTTCCCTACGGCAAGCGTAGACTTACTTTTCTTGATTCTCTACTAAAAGTAGAGTTTCACGAGTATTCCCAGGGAATTCTAATTTCTAACTGTTCCAAATTTGAAAGTCTCCTAGTCCTATCGGGATTTTTGGAAACTTTTACATTTCCTCCATCGTTCTTTGGTTGGTCTCATGTATTTTAACCAGTGTCTAGAGAACACTTCTGCAAATTTCTGAAGCATGTTAATCACCTAACTTTCTCTGCAGTTATTATGCCTAGCAAATAACAGTGGCTTCAGCATCTCCTAACTCCTGTCTCTCCTCAATTCAGCAAGGTTTCCAGGCTCTTCTTAGGTTTCCCCTCCCTGTGTAACCGAACCAATGTGTGTGCTCCTTGGTGAGTCAGAAACTGCACCAGGCTGAGTTGACTCACAAAGAAAACTTTTATTTGCAACGAATAAGGAGATCAAGGGAATGGCTTCCAAAGCTCTGACTCCCTGAGCGAAGGTGGATGGGTTCCTTTTATTTAGGATTAGGATGAATAATATTTAGATAGGGAAGCCTTGTCTTCAGATGTCAAGGTGGACCTAAGGTCACACATGCACCTTAAGGAAACATGCCTATACATACATTGTATGTTATGTAAATGAGGCTTGTACTCCTCCATGGGTGGATATTTTAGTATTATAATGAGGTAAAGGTAGGTGTTGATCATTCTGGAGATCACTCCATGTGCATAGGCACAAGTTGGGGATGACACTCAAACTGGTCTCTGTGGTCTGGGCTGACTGGAGGTCCTGTCAGGGCACTCGCTATCACTCAAGGGATGGTTTCAGTTTCCATTTGCCTGAGTTAAGAGATAGGGTAGAAAGAAGAGCTTAAGGAAAAATGTGGGACATAGGTTGGTGAGTACAAGCAGGTGGACAGTGAAAGTAAGGCCTTGGGGTCTAGCTGGTGACACCTGCACAGTGGACTGGAAAATGCTTCCAGGCAGATAATCAGGGCAATTATGGGGCTCACCTCACTTGTCTGTTTTCTGTCAGTGATTATGGTCTTATGTTTTCCAATATATGAAAACAAGTTATTTCATATAATTTGTCCAGTTTGCCAATTATTTACAGTAGGAGTGTAAGTTCAATCAGTTATTCCCTCATGACTGAAAGCAGAAGTCTCCATTTGAATTTAACAATTATCTACCATGTGCACAGGGTTCTGCATAAAGGGGGAATACCCACTCTCCAAATACATGAAATTATATAACCAATAGACTGATACCAACATTTTTGAAAATTTTGTTATATACACTTTATTCTTTGTCAAATAAAAGTGCCAATAAAACTACCAGAAACAAACAACATGTTATATATTACTACAATACCCTTACAGATTCCAATAATTTCAGAAGTCTGACATTTTTATAGTTTTATAAAGATATTAATGTGAAATCTAAAACTCAAGCCCTGCCCTTGGACTATATTTAATGTAAAGCTTAAATTGACAATTTAAACTACAGAATATCATTTGGTGTTACAAACTCAAAGAAAGGAAAGATATATGGCTAAAAAAGTTTCTCTACTTAAAAACCAAGGAAAGAGCAGAGTGGGAAGATTTTTTAAAGTTAAGGGACAATTTTAGACTAACTCATAATGGTCTTTCTCCCTTTTAGTAATAAAATAACATTTCATATCTGTGCATAAGCATTTGTGCTCTTCACTTTGATACGGAGTTTTTCTGAGGGCAACATCTATCACATTTGCATAAGTTGGAAAGCCTGTCAAAAATAATGCCAAAGAGATATAAACAGAAGTTCAGCTCAGAAATTGCACAAGTGTTTTTTATATTTAGTTAGTATGCCACAAAAGGATCACAGCCATTGTGTATTCCTATAGAAAGACTGATGAATTCTCTATTTAAAATGATTAGTTTCAAAACTAATAGATATGTATTATATATTAATAGTAGATATGTATTTTCCTGAATAAACTCTTGATAATTCCCACAAGGCACTGCTTTTCTCTTTGTTCCCCTCCTAACTACTTTTAACAAGTTTGATTTTTTTTTTCATTTCTTGATGCCCTAATTTTTGCACCCCTATTTGTAACTTCTTCACTGATTTAGTTAACACCAAATAGCACTCTAATTAAGCTGTCAGAGCCAACAGCTGAGTAACAGCTAGGAGAACCAAATAGAGAAGTCTTACTATGGTAAAATATGTAGTACTTTCCCTAACTCAGGAACATTGTCCACAACAAATTCCATCAGCAATTATTTGGCTGTCCTAGGAAATGTAGGCACACATTGACCGGAGTATTTTGTTCAATGTCTTAGAAGTAATTACACCAGTTGGACTGCATCTTTTAGTGCACAGCACGCAGAGAAAGTGATAAAAGGCAATTGGCCATTCTAAATTTAATTGCGCTTTATTCTTTAAATCATGTAGCACTTTTCTTTTGAAATGTATATTCCAAACTTCAAACTTTAACTATCAGTAATGATTATGATCACACGGGACCCAGAAGAAACAAGAAAACTGCTCCAGATCCAAAGAGAAATTTGAAGACTGACATGAAATTCGAATAGAGCAAGGCATTAGCATTTACAAAAGAAGCTGTTTTTCTATGCGTATTTTAGCAAATTTATAGGGAACAATCATAAAAATGAAACACGAGGATATTATCTGCTAGAGTAAGGAAAATCAGTTTTGGGCTTTATAACCAAAATATCTTCCTATGAACTGACAAATAGTTGTCCCCGTCTAACCACCACTCAACCTTTAAAAATGTAAGTACAATTAATGCCACAATTATTATTATTGCTAACACGGCAACTATTTTTTTAATAATGTCTTGTTGTTGCTGTAATGAAATATTTCCACGTGTTAAGGATTTACAATGAGGCAATACAGTACAACAGTGAAGAGCACATGCTCTGGATCCAGACGATTCAAATCTTGGTTCTGACATTTACCAGCTGTGTGATCTTGGGCATATTACTTAACCTCTCTGTACCTTAGTTTCTCATCTGTAAAAAAAAAACAAAGAAATAAAAAATAAAAAAATAAAAAATTATCACTCCGTATTTACCTCATTGGGTTTTCCAGAAAGGACACATTTATAAATAGAAGCAAAGTGTTCCGAACAGCACCTGTAAATGCTAAGCGCTATGAGAGTTTGCTTCTATCATCATTATTATTTGATGCTGTTTTCATAATCATGCTGATGAAGAATAACCAGAGTTCTATCCTGCTTTGTCATGATTACTGACGAAGATGCCACTGAAAAATAATTCAGGAGCGTCTTGACGGTGCCAGTGGATTTCAAGAGGCGACGATCAACGTGGAAGATCAACGCTCGCAACCCCGAGCCTGGCGCCGGGCAGGGGCGCGGCACTCGATTTCCTTCCCTGCCTCCGCCGTCCCCCTGGTGCGCATGCTCAGTCCTGCTCGGCCCTTGCCTTTGATTTATTTTTTTCTGGGCGGCCGCGGCGACCCGGGACTGGCTCCGGGATGGGAAGTGAAGCCCCCGGAGCTGCGGCGGCGGCGGCGGCGCTGTGAGGAGCAGCCAGGGGGAGGCAGCTGCGGGTCGTCGGTGAGTATCTGGGAAGCGCTACCATGGCGTTTCGTAAGAAGAGCACCAAGAACCCCCCAGTCCTGAGTCACGAATTCATCCTGCAGAATCATGCGGACCTCGTCGCCTGTGTGGGGATGTTCTTCGTGCTGGGGCTTATGTTCGAGGGAACAGCTGAAGCGTCTATCGTTTTTATTACTCTTCAGCACAGTGTTACCTTTCCTGCAGCAGAAGAACGAGCCACAGAATCAAAGTTCCTTTACTATTATGGCATCAAAGATTTGGCCACGGTTTTCTTCTACATGCTAGTGGCAATCATCATTCACGCCACAATTCAGGAGTATGTGTTGGATAAAATTAACAGGCGAATGCAGTTCCCCAAAGCGAAACAAAGCAAATTTAATGAATCTGGCCAGTTTAGTGTATTCTACCTTGTTTCTTGTATTTGGGGCACATTCATTCTAATTTCTGAAAACTGTCTGTCAGACCCAACTCTCTTATGGAGGGCTCATCCCCATAATATGATGACATTTCAAATGAAGTTTTTCTACATATCACAATTGGCTTACTGGTTTCATGCCTTTCCCGAACTCTATTTCCAGAGAACCAAAAAGCAAGATATCCCTCGTCAACTTGTCTACATCGGTCTTCACCTCTTTCACATTGCTGGAGCTTACCTCTTGTACTTGAATCATCTGGGACTTGTTCTTTTGATGATGCACTACTTTGTTGAATTACTTTCCCACATTTGTGACCTGTTTTATTTTAGTGATGAAAAGTACCAGAAAGAGTTTTCTCTGTGGGCAATTGTGTTTATTTTGGGTCGACTTGTGACTTTAATTGTTTCAGTAGTGACTGTGGGCTTTCACCTGGCCGGAGGGCAGAATCAGAATCCGGATGCCATTACTGGAAACGTAAACGTGTTGGCAGCTAAAATTGCTGTTTTGTCATCCAGTTGCACCATCCAAGCATACATAACATGGAATTTATTTAATGTCCAGCTTCAAAGGTGGATGGAAGAAGACACTGCTCTTCAGGCCCCAAGTGTGAAGAAGAAACGGACTAAAGGGAGGTCTTCTAGAAAAGGAACAGAAAATGGTGTGGCAACTTCAAATAGAGTAGACTCTCCCCATAAAAGGAAAGAGAAATCTTCATAATGAATTACAAGCTAGTTGATGACTGTCCCCAAAGAAGTCTGCTCTTTACTATAAGATATCTTTGTGTGCTGCAGATTTTTCTGTTCTTGAAGATAGTTTGTGCTGTCTTTGATTTCTATTATTGTACTGTGTAATGTATTTTTTTAAAGGCATTTGAGGGGAGGATGATTATGAACGGAAACAAAATGATACAGACTAAGAATCATCAAATGGTTCAGGGATCACCACATTTTGTTTTGTTACTTTTGAACAATGATTTCCTAATGATTTGTAGATAATAACTAAAAAAAAATCCGCATTATCAGTGACACAATTTCTTGCTCCTGCCAATCTTTTATAACATTAGCAAGGTGGTCTGGTATAGCAACGTCACATTTTTTAATGTTCTCTTTTAGGACAACATGGAAATATTATAAAGGTGGAATTCAACTTCATTACGTTTTCAGTGTGCTCTAATTCTTAGAATTTAATTTTTTTTTTTTTAGAACTTACAACTGGAGAAAAGATTTGTAAAAGCACCAAAATCATGATGTGTTTTATAGGTAGTGGTTGTTAATATTACATCCCCATTAAAAAAATACTAATGGGTAATGTGTGGAGATTTATTACCATATATTGAATCAAAATACCATGAATTAATATAAAAGTGTTACTGAAGAGGTAAAAATCATCTTGTCCATTTTAAACACTTGTAAACTAGAAATAAAAAAATTAAATATTTACTGTAAAAGGAAATCAGACTTAGTCTTTTTTGCTATGTTTATTAAAAATTATTTTAATGAGGCTTGTTATAAGTTTGGTATCCACACCATCTTGGAAAAATGTTGTTTAACCTGCAAATCATTTTGAAAAACAATGCTTACTTGATTTCTATCTATAAAAAGAATGTCAGCTAATTACACACAGAAAAGACTTAACACACTAACCTTAAGTAATTTGAAAATCAGATGGATAGTCTTATGAAAGGCCTGTCAAAAATACTGTTATAAATATAGTGCTGCCTCCAACTTTAATTGGGAAACATTCATCTGTATGAGTCCTGTTTTGGATATTTGTGTATACTAAAGTGTATGTGGATATATAGGTATATAGGTAATATCTTTATTGAAGCCAATAGAAAGAATGGACTGTAGTGGGTGAGTATTTTATTTATCTCTTTTTCTCAACCTTCATTTTGATTTCATTTCCATAATGCGAGTGTTTATACTTTTTTCAGGAGGCAGTGCTTGAAAAATATGCTAGAATAAGGCCATAGATTTCCCATTCCTCCGTTTTCTCCCACCGTGTCTCTCATCTCTGCTTTCGATAGCCTTCTATTTGGTTTGTTGTGGGTAATTCAGCTTTTCCAGTCATGGGGGTCCTTGAAAATTAAATTTAGTATACTTGTATTGCAGACTAAAGACAGAAGAGTCACTTGGCCAAGGTTTCTTTTCTATTTGGTTTGAGAAGTAGACGACAAAGCAAGATTGTTCTTTTTAGACTATAGAATCCATTATCCTTTTTTCCCCCTTCAGTTGCCTAAGGCTGTCTTGGTAGCACATGCCCTGAGGCCCAAATTACAGTAACTCCACTTTAACCAACCATTCTGCAAATTGTAAAAGAAAGATTTTCAACTTCTCATGTGAGAGAGTGGTCTTTCTCACTTTCCTCACTTTTAAAGAATTCTGGCCTGTTACTTGTAACCCCACTCTTGGTAACAAATTTCTTATCCATTATACACTTCATCTGAAAGTAAGTGCAGGCCCCACTCAAACTGGTGAGTGATTACAAGAAAATCCCTCTCTCATGTGACAATGCCAAGAGTTAAACTGGGTTTAACATGAAATAGGATTAGGGCCTAGATGGATTTCCCTGCGATTTTCTTGGCTTTGTCCCTCTCAGATTCACTTTCTGCCTGGTAGCAAATGATTATAGCTGTCCTAGACTTCATACCTACACATTACATGGTAGAGAAGAAGAGAGAAAACCAGATTTCTAGAATTCGGAATACTGAGAGTTACCTTTAGTGAACTCATTTGATAAGAGGGGTATACTGGGTTGATTGGTTAAGTTAGGTTAGAAGCTTCACCTGTGGAAAAAGGCAAAGCATATTTCTTGTAAGATACAGGTTCATGAAAGGTAGCAAGGTTATTAGAAAGGGGGAGGGATGCTGTGTACATCTCAACTATCCATAAAAAATAAGAGTTGCCAGAATATAAATGTATGCCAAATAAATTATGAAAGCAATGCTACAAATGACATTCAGCAATACAAATTAAGTCCCTCTTTAATATTACACTCCAAAAAAAAAAAATCATGCTATAATAGATCTTAGTGCAGTAAGTTGGTTTCTGTTAAAATGGACCACATGGAAACAAAATTCCCATTATGATTACTCAGTGTTATTAAAATAGATGTTCACTAGCCCTATGAAAACTCATAACCACCAAAAGTTGCAAAAGTAATAAAGGTATGTTTGATATTTGAATTTAAAGTTTCTGCTCTGATTTATTGGTTTCAATGGTTGCCAAACTTTATTCCTTAAATAAGTCTACAGGTATAGATTTCCTAGGATGGATTCAAAGTAGATTTTTAAAAAAATATTATTCTAGCACTTAACTAAAATTGTATCCTATTTTTCTTAAATAGTGTAAATGTGTATCTTTTTTAATTTTTAATTTTTTATGTTATGTTAATCACCATACATTACATCATTAGTTTTTGATGTAGTGTTCCATGATTCATTGTGCATAACACCCAGTGCTCCACGCAGAACGTGCCCTCTTCAATACCCATCACCAGGCTAACTCATCCCCCCAACCCCTCCCCTCTAGAACCCTCAGTTTGTTTCTCAGAGTCCATAGTCTCTCATGGTTCGTCTCCCCCTCTAATTCCCTGCCTAAATATCTCATAGAAGACAAGCAAGTTTTAGGTCCTATTATTTTCCTGGTGATCAGTATAATTCTCCATTTCATTTCAATAAAAAAAAGACTTATAAATATTTATTCATTTATCTCTCATCAGTATTTGTTTACCTGTAGAGTAAATATGTATAGCCAATAGTGTATTAACCTGGAACAGAGTCAAGAAGATTACTTGCAACATTAATAATTTAAAGATTTCTTGAAGACAGGATGTATTCTGATATTATTTTAATTTGGAAAAACAAGTAAAATTTTAAGTTCTCAATCAGACTAAATGAGAATAATTAAGTAAAGTAATAAAAGACTTATCATTGGTGCTTTATACTAGACATATGGGAGTAGTTCCTGAGAGGAAGTTCTTGCAGGGGAAAGCATGCTTGAGAATGTGACCTGCACAGTGGGCTGAGACACTTGGGTGCTTTTGTTATGGCAGAGAATGCCTTTTGGGAGCCCAGACATTGTAATCTGGAGACAGAAGGTGCCTGGCATGGCCAGAGAGAAAAGACAGTATGAGTGAGTGTATGGAGGTAACTGAGGTTTAATGACAGATCAGATTACCAGAGAATTCTCACACTCCCATCTCCTGAATTTCTCTGGATATAGAGGAGGTTTTGTTTTTTTTCACTACCATCTTTCAATCAAACCTGTCTTCTGGGAGGAACTATCCACACTGAATAAAACACAGTAATACCTGCAAATTCCTATCAATTATGTAGAAAATTATAAATCCATCATACAAAAAATCACACACTTCTCAGTATTAAATTGGAATTTTCCTCATGATGATACAATCATATGACTGTCTAAATTTTACCTTCTAAATCCCTATAAACAAATTCTTTTAGGGACCTGCACCATATGGAAGTTTTAAGTATTCAATAACTAATGAAAGAAGTCAAATGTTAGGATACCTCCCAAGGTGAATCACTTGCTTCTTCCTCAATCTTGGCAGGTGCCATCAAGTGTTTTGGGCTGCTGCACTGGGTCAGCTAATTTTTTTTTCAATTTGAAAAATGCATTGACGTGCAAACTGACCACTTTGGGGGATATTTGCATAATTTAGGAAATGAAAAAATCAATGTATTTAAAAAAACAATGTATTCAAATTTACAAATTATATTTTAATATTTATTTTGGCAACTTATTTATTGGTTTGAGGGAGAGCTTTTTTAAATTAATTAAACAAGACCAGCAAGATGTGGAAATATGAACTCTATCTTGAGATGTAAGTACTTTCAGTGTGTGTGGCTTGCGTGAAATCTCAATTTAGCACTAAGAAATGTTTTCTCATATTTTCTCAAGTCATGAGATTCTGGGCACTGACATGATTTGATAAATGGTGTTGGTGGTGTTGAAACTGAGCATTTTTTTATTTTTAATTTGAGAATTCACTTCCCCTGTATTTAAAATAGATATTTTGCCTGAATTATTGAGTAGCCACATCTCTTGTCAGCAATGCTAGTACATCATTAGTGTGACATTAATTTAACACTGTTCCTTTTTAAATTCAAGCAAACCTTTGACACATATCACATTCCACTTTCATTTCCTAAATTTCAGTTGTATTGAAAAGAAAGGTAATAATATTATTATAAATAATGGTCAACAAAACAAATTATGGCTGTCCTTGCTGTGGTCCTTAGAACTGTGTGAACTTTGGAAAACACTTAAACATTCTAAGTATTTAGATTGCATGTCTCTAAAATGACAAAGATATTTATCTCAAAAGATGCTTTGAAGATTGAAAATATATGTATATACAGTGTCCATAAATTGCAGGTGCATAGGCCGGTTCATATGTTGTCCATATATATATATATACATACATACATACATATATATATATACACTTATATACAATTATTAATCTCATTTAACATATGTATGTGAATGTATGCACACACATAAGTAGATGTTTTCCCTTCTACATTTACTTTATTTTTTATTTATTTCATATTTTTTAAGATTTTATTTATGTATTTGACAGAGAGAGAGAACAAGCAGAGAAGCGAGCAGAGGGAGGGGGAGAAGCGGGCTCCCCGCTGAGCAGAGAGCTGGACCTGGGGCTCCACCCCAGACCCTGGGATCATGACCTGAGGGGAACACAAACACTTAGCTGTCTGAGCCACCCAGGCGCCCACTTGTTTATTTTTTGATAGACTTTTTTTTTTTTTTAAAGATTTTATTTATTTATTTGAGAGACAGAGAGAATGAGAGAGAAAGCACATGAGATGGGGGGAGGGTCAGAGGGAGAAGCAGACTCCCCACCGAGCAGGGAGCCCGATGCGGGACTCGATCCAGGGACTCCAGGATCATGACCTGAGCCGAAGGCAGTCGCTTAACCAACTGAGCCACCCAGGCGCCCTTGATAGACTTTTTTTAGAGAAGTCTTAAGTTCATAGCAAAATTGAGCAGAAAATAGAGTCCCCAAATTACTCCTAAGTCCCTCCCCCACCCAACCTTCCCTATTATTAATATAGCCACTAATTTAGTATCGTAAATAATAGTTCCATTGCCTAAAAGTCCTCTGTGCTCTACCTATTCAACCTCTCCTCTATTCATTTTTAAACACTATACAGATGTATGGCATTGAGTTTTCCCTTATATCTTAGCAGGAGGCAATGGAAAAGTGTGGTGATAATTCAAGTATAGCAGTAGCTCCAACTCTGTATTTAGCTGATACTTTGTAAGGAATCCTTTCCTAAATGTATGAATTATTTTGACTAAATAATGCACATCATAAATACGTATATGGCCATATTTAAAATGCATAGAAATTCTCTTCTGAGTAAATGCACACTTATTTTAAAGAGTTACCAAATTCATAGTAACTATGAACTATTTTTCTGACATAAATGATGGAAAATATAAATGACTTCATGTGAAAACTTTTGATATATATTAATTCTGAATATAGGTCTTTATACTGAAAGCATTTGAAAACATTGGTCTAGGTAAATTACATTACCAATAAAAATTCAGCTGTAGCATATTCAGAATTACATTTCAGACTAAATAAATGAGCTAAGCATTTATTTAGGAAAATCCAAGAGCATCAACAACCATTTTAGTAGTTATGAGTACTAGACAACACACTCCTTTGGTATCAAGTAATGTATATTCTTTGTCATTTCATTCTCATTAACTAACATAGTGTCTCTTAGTAGTTTCTCAGAATTTGTTGAACTCAGTTGAAATAACCTTTTATGTCATAATTAAAACAAATAAGCAAACAAAATTTAGTACAACATTCCTTTGCTATCTTTTCTAATATTGACTTCCTTTCCCTTTTATACCCTTTTCCAGTTGGAAGTATTAATTACTAATTTATTGCCGGTCTCCCATACCAGTTTGAGGTCTGGGATCATGAGTCCTTTTTTATTTTTTTTTTTAAGATTTTATTTATTTACTTTAAGCAGGCTCCATGCCCAATGTGGGGCTTGCCCTCACAACCCTGAGAAATCTAAGAGTCTCATGCTCTACTGACTGAGCCAGCCAGGTGCCCCCAAGTCTTTAAATCACTAAGGTAAACTTAGCATCTAGCACAATGCCTAGTACAGTGGGTGCACTCAGTAAAAATGTGTTGACTGACAAGGAACTTGATTTGTGGCAGAGTATATATTATTTATTGACCTAAACATATCTTACAAAACCTAACATATGTGAACTTTGATATTTTGTTCTTAAGCTACTTAAATGAAAACTGTGGTTCCAAACATTGGGCTTTTCTTTAGAAATATCTGAGAGTCACGTATCATCATCCTAATGGTGTTTGTAATTTGTCAAACTCTGAAACTTGAGCGCTTTTTCTAAGAATTGAGCTAGTATGGCTTCTAAATGTGAAGCTACTATTAAAATCTTCAATATATGAATCAGAATGCCATTTTTAATGTGCACATGAATAAAAGATATGATAGTTGATCTACATCCTGAAAAGCAGTTTTGTAATGTTAAAGAACAAGGAGAACAGTGCTTTTGAAAAGATGAAAAAGACTAAGGCAGGGAAGCCAAACCTGAGTAATGGCTGGTGCGATAGGCAAAAAACAAGGGTAAATAGTGTCACGGAACCTAAAAGAAAAGTGTAATAAGAGAATGAAGATACCAGTTTTAGCCAATACTATTGAGAGTTCAATCAAGTTCCTTAAGATTAGAAATAACAAAGCCTGCACTAGGCAACATTTAGGTCACTGGAGACATTGGCAAGATCAGTTTCAATGGAATTATGGGATGAGAGCCCTACTGGAAGGGATTAAAATGATATTACAAATACTTTTGTACCAAATGTCTCTGTGAAGAACAGAGAAATGGAAAAGAGTAATGCATTCTCTTATGCAATAAACAAAGAGGGACATGGAGTCAAGAGAGTTGGTTTTGTTGTTATTTTTGTAATTATTTTTAGGATGGAAGATATTAGGAATATCTGTATATTTGTATGCTGAAAAACACATGACAGAATGGAGGATGACAACTGCAAGAGCAAAGCCCAGTTACCTAAGTCCACCGAAGAAATGCGTAGACAACACGGATTCCTGATTTGAAAAGAACACTTTTAAATCTCCAGTTTGCATATTTTCAGGCAACCTTTGAAATGTGCAGACAACAGACACATATAAGGAGATGTATATATCTTCTTGCCTTTATTCTATATTATTGCATTATAGTAGATGTAGATTTACCATTATGACCATGAAAATCTGAGCAGAGGTAGTAGTATAAAATATTTTAAGGGATGGCGTTAGGTGATCCTTTTCCTTTTTTTTTTTTTTCAATATGTGTTGTTCTAACTTAAGCAATTTTTTTTCCTCCCAGAAATGAAAATTAAAATCTATTCAAATGGAGAAGACATTGAATTAAGCATTTGTAGTTGACCTCTCTCTTTGGCTGACATATTGACAAACAACTCATATCATTTTGTAAGGGTTGGGTGGATGTCTATTTCTGTCAATTAAAAGAACTTGTCAACCTTAACAGAGGGTAATTATCCCCAAAGAGCAACAAGTTGCCATCATAAAGGTTGTGAAATGTGTGCAAATATAATTTATTCAAGCAAAACTGATTGCTTCTATTAGCACATATTCCACACTTCTCAAATCCCAGGGGTACTTTAGATGCATGAGTCCTCTTAAATTCTTTCTAATGATGCAACACATAACCATTACTAATATGAGCAAATACATGTCACATTATAAGAGTTTAAAGTTTCATTTTTTTAAAAAACACAATTCTAGATTTCCATGGGTTCAACCATCTTACCTTGCAAGGTCATTTATTCAGAGAAATTCAAGCAACCAACCACCAGACACCTCTAAATTCTTATCAGGAAATAGTTTAACCCAAGCAACTATTAACTCAGAACCTATACAATATTTTTAACCACAGAATTATTGCTGGATTTTTTATGTATGTCATCACATTCCAAGTTAGAATTGAAATTAATATAGGCCTGCTGAAACTGGGTGAAATCTAATATCTACAAATTTTATGGTTATCATACTAGTGCTTAAAACTTATATTAAAGAACAAAATGTACATTTACAAATGTACTTTTATTTTTGGTTAGCTCTTCGTATCTTTAAAATTATATAGCAAATTTTAAAATGCTATATCCAACCTATACATAGCAGAGTCAAAACTAAACAAATGTATAACTTTTAGGGGAAAAAAAGTCAAATAGTAAAAAAAAAAAAAAAATGCCAGCAAGCTGAGTTTTAGCAAATACTACATGTATGTATGTAAGGCATCAGCAGATAATGAAAAGATATTTGAAAGTAATATAACTCTAGCCATAATGTACAGATATCTTTTTTTTTTTTGCTTTATTTTTGCCTCTTGGTCCTAGTTTTTTTTCTCTCCACCGTTATTTTCCAACAAATTCAAATAATATCATATCATATAATATAATATATAATATAATATATAATATAATATAAATATAATGGATTTCAAAGGCACCAGGTGGTGTTCAAAACAGGAAATCTGAGCTGTTTTTTCTTTTTAATTGAAGTTTCTATCTTTCCATTCAATTATCATGGCTAGGACTAAACAGAGCTAATGACAAGTTAAAAAATAAAGGAAAGAAAATAAAGTATGCTTTTTTGAAAATCCACACCAAGAAGAGAAAGACCTGCTGATTTTTTTAATCAACTTCATTATTCCTGTCAATAATGCTAATTCATAATAAGACATCCAAAGACTCCGAATTTCATTAACACTGCTTAAATTAAAATGAGATAATTTTACTATATTTTGGAGGCTGACTTTTTAATATTATTATGTGTTAACAAAAAGGACATATTTTGAATGCAATTTCTCCCATCTGAAAATAGCTTATTAGTCATACTCTATTGCATACATACATATTAGTACAAAGTAAAACAACCATCAACTATGAATAACTTTACATAACACACTTACATAACATGTCTGATAAAATCATGTGATTGGGTAGACGGAGAAAGATGTCCAAAAGACTCCAAGAAAAAAGCCAGCAAGGGAAGGTTTCAGTGAACCTCTGGGAAGTTACCTTAGGTAAGCAGTTACAGTGTCTAAATGTCACATGAAACGGTCATTCCAGGTAAAATGGCATGTCTGTTAACTCGAACTTGCTCCAACTTTGGCAGTCACAAAGTTCTGTAAAACCAAAGAACTGTTCTAACTAACCTAAACTTCTTAGGCCAAAACTTCTACTCTGTTTTCTTTAGAAGAAAAGTGAGTCTCAGTAACCATTCCTCAAATATTTATTGGGCATTTTCCAGAGTTGGTGGTAGGCAGGGAGGAGATAATGATAACTAACATACCCAGTGACAGGCTGTCGTTAAGTGGTATGTACAGCTTGAGAATCAGCCACAGCGCAATATTCAGAAGCTGTCTAGACAAGCAGAGTGTCAAGTTTCCTTGGAAAGACAAATACAGTGGTGGAGTGTGCATCGTCCCCTAGAACGGCTCCAACAGCAACGCAGAGGTAAGAGACTGGCGAAATAACATATCATGACTTCAGCACAGTCTTGACTAGCTGTTCAGAACAACACAGTCAGTCAGTAAGCTCCAGTGCGCTCGGCATTGCTACTGCGTGGGTCTTGGGCTGCAGTGTGCACAGGTGGTGCAGCGCTCAAGGTGGAGAGCGGAGCGCCCCAGCAGTGTGGTGGAAGCAGTGTGCTGGCTGAAACGGTAGCGGTGGAAAGTGCCCCAAACCTTGCGCAAGAGGAACGTTATGTGCTGATCTGTGGCGAGATGGGAATGGTAGAGGCAAGAACAGCCGGAACCAACTTAGGAGAGTGGGTGGGACTAGGGATGAGAGAGAGGAGGGCGAACTTAAAGGAGTCAACCACTCCTGAAGTCACACTTGTTGGAAGTAAGTCACTGACGAAATTCCTGTGAGAATGATCTGGTTGGCGAGGTCTGGAGAGAACAACTGGCCCGCTAAAATAGATCTTAGTGGAGCTAATTCAGTGTGATACATCACATGGAAACCATTTTGAAAACCTCACAGAACATGCTTAATTTACCAAAACATAGGCGCATCCAAAGTTTAATGTATGATTGTGTGAGAATAGCTGACAACATGAGAATATTTGTAAATCAGAAATGGAATCACGTATATCCACTTCAAACTTCCTATGAAATTCTGTGACAGCTGTTTGAATTAATCCTTGGTGCCCCGACGGCAGCACCTCTGTACTACATTATTTATTATCTCCCTGCGTGATGGTCCTTATGTGAATAACTAAGCCCTTCAACAGTCCCCTCATCGGAGTCACTCTTTGGAATGTGACATTATTAAAGAGATATACTTGATCCTGGTTTTAAACCGTGGAGAGAAGAAACCATGAGTGGGTCAAATGAAAGTGTCAAACAGGAATAGGCTCTGGCAGGGAAATCTACAGTTCGAGTGCCAAATCCTTCGCCGCGGGGGCGGTGTTATCAGGACGACCTCCAACTCACTCAGCAGAGTTTTTAAACGTGCCGTGCTGTTGGCCAGAAGCACGCATCCTGTGAAGTTCTCAGAGATTGATTTTGCTTCCTGGGGAAATGCTATTTATTCGCATCTGTTTTCAAGGTTTTTAAGAAAAACAAAACAAAACAAAACAAAACAAAAAAAACCACAAAGCAACACAACGCTTGCCTTCCCACTGCCGACAGGCAGGCTTAGAGAATGACATTACCATGCCCTTTAAAAATACTGAACTAGCTGCCTAATAATGTTTTCTTCTAAATTATTCTAAAAAGAAAAGTAGTTGGCATGTATTGGGGATTGTTTTACATAAGAAAGCAATTTCAGTATTGACTGAAATAATTTAAATCAATTGTTCTAGTTTTAAACAATAAAACATAAGGGGGAGCGAAAACCTCTTTTTAGTTATTCCCATGCATGTTACTTAAGAAATACTTTTACCATGTTAGAAAACTTGTAAGAAACGTTTCACTACATTTACATTGATTTTGATATATATGTCAAAATGTTATATATATATATATATATACACAATGTTTCAGTTTCTGCACTACAGAATTAATCCTCTTGGTGATTATGACAATAGCCTTAAATTCTTGAAGTTACTAAGATTTTCTCATTATTTAATTTCTTTTTTTCCCTCAGTACATTATTTTAAAATATTGGAAATAATAATAATAGTAAAAAAAACCTGACTATAATGTAAGGTTCTGGTGAAGTTAACCTATATATGAAAATTTATGAGACAAAATTATTCACAAATAATGAAGACTTAAATTCTCCATTTTTCTTATCGTTCTTGAAATCGGTTTCATTAACTAAAATACATATAATAGAGAGGCTAAAAGATTTATATCATTGTCAATATCAGAAAAAAATGCCTAACAAAATTTAAATGGCATTTTTAGAATAATTATATTTAGATTTGTTTTATGTTATTCACTTGATTCCACACATTATTATGACATCAAATATGTCAAAGCTTCATAGTTATTCAAGCTAGTTCTGACCATTATATATTATTACATTCTGATTAGGAGCATCATTACAATTACTATGCTGCCTTAAATTCCATATTTTGATCACTACCTCCCTCACTAAACTGTAAGTATGTGAAGAAAACTGAAAAAATTTGTGGAATTGAATGTGTCTGTTTGCAAAATGCTTGTTTATTTTTCAAATTGGTTAAGGCTGTTCTTATTTATTATGGGAATGGTATTATTTACAGGCAAGAAGTTGGGCTTCACTAGGGTTTCGCAGAAGAGAGGTGTGATAAAATTTCAAGGAATTATTAGGATAAATGCTCCAATGATCTCCTATGTGAATTGTTCCCTGTAATACATATTTGACAATAGTAAACAGCTTATTGTTCATTATCTTTATCTGCTTAGAGTCATAATAGGTTTAGGTAATTTATGGCCTATTAAATTATAACCACTTGAGTACAGAGATCTTACACTTCATTATATGCCTTAAATTCCACAGCATACAGTATCATGACCTGTTAAAGATGACACTTAAATTATATATTTTACTGATTATCCTTGGTATAAAAGTGTAATTCAATTCTCGACTCAGCAAATGTTAATTGAGTGCCCTCTGGGCTAACACCGTGCTCAGCCTGCAGCTAACAGTGAGGAAACACAGTGCCTCCCTGAAAGAGATCAAGCTGGTATGATACTCTAAAACAAGCTAGGTAATTGGGTGGGCTATTCATACTGTAGGAGAAACGCATCTCATCTGATTGGCTTAAGGAAGAACCAAAAGCTGATGACGATGGTGAGATCTGTAGGAAAATGTAGAGGTTAGACAGTTCCAACAGTGGAGTGCACATTTTCCAGATGGAGAGGGACGCATGGAAAGGCTCAGAACTGCCCAAGGACATGACAGTCTTGAGCACTAGCAATATTATTAGAAGATAGAGCACAGATGAGGGAGGAAAGGAAGACTTTGAATATTATGCTAAGAACTTTATACCGACCTGAGATTAATTTCTTACTAATATCTTCTTTCAGCTCTCCGGCTTGGGTAAATTAGCCACTGAAGGTAGTTTTCTGAGACAAAAAAAATGCAGGGGGAGAGATAAGTTTATAGACTAACAGCAATTGAATTTTTAGATACTTTGAATTGAGATGCTCTTGAAACAACAAAAAATATCAAAATAGAGAGTATCAATATTATCAAAATATACCAGACTGGAAATGAGGAGAAAGAGCTCAGGTGGAAATAGGTATATTTTGGAAAGTCATCATTACGTGGATGATAATTGAAGTCACATTGTAGGTTGAAATTTCAAAAGTGATCGTGTAGAGGGAAAATGGTCAAGGATTCATGAAATCTCTGTGGATGGATAGGTAAAGAAAAAAACATGAAAGGGCCTGTGAAAGAATCCTTAAAAACACCAAACAGCATTTCTAGGAATGGACAGATAATGTCTTTACCACGGCAAATGCTTAAGTAAATCACTAAAACCAACAGGCTCTGTTCCTGGGAACTCTCTTCTGTGTGGTCCAACAAAATGTACAGTCTGAGATAAGAATTGGAGACATTAAATTGACTAAATTATTTAGCAAAAGGAACTTCTTTCATTCCAGAAAATTGTTGAAATAATTGCCACAAATTATTTTACAAAGAAATAAGCATCTCACAATAAATTAAATAATAATTAAGCACACAAGAAAGCAAGGCATCATAAACATATGGTAGATGATGAAAAAGACTTTTTATATACTGTTGACAGATTTATTGTACTAAATACCAAAGATTTTAAAACTATGATTAGTATGTTAAAAGAAATAATGTGAGCCCCAACATAATTTCAGGAAACAGAAAACTATAAAGTGTGATGTAGCATACTTGGATAGAAAATAGAAGTTCAAGAAAAAGAAATATATATAACAAAGAAAATATAAAACTCAATGAAATAGACAACAAATTAGAAACATATAAAGCTGGAGGAGATGTCAAAAAAATTATGCCAAAATAACACAAGGAAACAGAGAACAAAAAACTATAATGAGAAGGTTTAATGTGTGTTTAACTGGAGTTCCAGAAAGAGAGGCAAGAGAAAACAGACAGAGAGCATATTTAAAGGTAACAGCTGGAAAATTTCCAGAATTATCAAGCAACACATATCTTCACATCCAGAAAGCCTAATAAATTTCAGACACAATTAAAACACAACACACATACACACACACATACACACAGACATGCCAAGTCACTTCAGAAAACTAAATGCAGAGAGATGGTCTTAAAAATTGCTAGAACAGAAGGAGAAATTGAGAGCAGAAAAGGGGATACTCTGAGAAGAATTGATTCTTTACAGTGATGATAATGGTATGTAAATCTCTGTACTGAGAGAAATTGTCAAGCTAGGAGTCTATATCTGTAAAAATATTTTTCATGGAGAAATAGTACCACTCATAGGCCACTCACAGGCAACTATAAATTCCTCCTGGACATCTTGGCTTTAGGGTTTCTTTTCTGGGTCTCCTTTAGCATGATGCTAACTAACTGACAGGGCTCTGAATCTCTGGGGACCTGGGGATAGGCCCCCCCAGAGCCCAAGACCCGTTTCCTTCTAAATTGTGCTCTATGGATCTAGAACCCTAGAATTCTGCACAATAGCTTCAGGTTACTTTTTAGGCCTGTGCAGGACATTTTCCCAGGCTTATCGGCCACTGGCTGGATGAAAACTCTGCTGTAACTCTTATTGCTCTCTTTTGGCTTGAGGAGGGGCCAAAAGATGCCTCTTTGAGAGATGGATGGGATTTTGAACAGAGCACAGTCATGTGGACAAGGTGTCCATACTCAGGTACTTAGGAGCCCAGGAGGTCAGAAATGTAGGAGGGAAGAGATGCACCAGGAGTCTCCAAGTGTATTCTTGCACTGGGCTCTAAAAAATATTAAGGGTGGGTATATCTAAAGAGATTTTCAGAATGTTTGTTAACAGTAGAATTTTGTTAAATAATTATTAAGACAGTGCTTCACTCAAAAGGAAAAATGAAAGAGGAATTAAAAATATAATTCAAATATTCCAAAGAAGGTAAGGATAGAAAAATAAAAATTAAACAAGACCAACAGAAAACATAAAACAGGACTATAAACAAAAAAATTAAAATTATCAGTAGTCAGCTTAAATCTAAATGGTGCAACTCTTTCGGCAAAAGATAGAGTATCAGACTAGATAAAATATATATATATATATATTTATTTATTTATTTTTACACTGTTTAGAAAAAGCACATGTAAAATATAAAAATGAAAATCTTGAAATCTAAGAACACACACACACTTGTACAACACACACACATAGATGTGTACATAAATGTATATTTATACATAATTATTTTGCACAAAAGTGGTTGTAGCTATATTCATATGAGACAAAAGAAGCTTTAAGGAAAAAAGTAATACTGGCTATCTATATGAAAATTGCACAATGATTAAAGCTTCAATTTAACAGGAAGATAAAACAATTTTAAGTTAGCCTGCGTCTATGAATATAGCTTTACAAATGATCTTTGAGTCAGGGTTCTCCAATTTCAAGCAACACAAAGAACAACCAGCTTGGGCGCCTGGGTGGCTCAGTTGGTTGAGCAACTGCCTTCGGCTCAGGTCACGATCCTGGAGTTCCGGGATCGAGTCCCACATCGGGCTCCCTGCTCAGCGGGGAGTCTGCTTCTCCCTCTGACCCTCCCCCCTCTCATGCT
>NW_027397066.1:96893958-96919316 GCF_003265705.2 Callorhinus ursinus | reverse complement strand
AAAAAAAAAAAAAAAACAAAGAACAACCAGGCTTGGGTAGAAAAGACAAATGTTGATACAAAATGAAGCGATTAGCTTCTGATGTCTGGAGGGCAGAAAGACAATGAGGAAATGGAAAAGAGTTCTAGTCATTAACACCTGCACCCAAGGACATGGTGCAAGGAACAGTCAGGGTTCAGGCCCCGGGCACAGCTGCCCGACAGGGTGCTGCCCCTGCCAGATGCTAGCTGCCCTTGAGCGGGATCTGCCTCGGTGAGTCAACTGCATACTCTCCCGTTTCATCTTTGAGCTACTTGTGTAATGTCAGGGGTCCAGAGCAGGAGCACCCCTTTGTGTCATGGCTTTTAGAAACCAGGGAAGAAGTATCTGTCCCTTTGGGCTCCCATGTTGGGAATAATACAATATTGTGTCCTTTTTTTTTTTTTTTTTTTGGTTTGTTTTTAAGTTTGGTTTTGATTAGGGGTGAGATAAAGAGCTTCAAATATTTAGGTAATGGCCTCCATTTTCTGAAATACTAATGATTGTATAATTTCCTAAGAAATATATGACCACTCAAAATGAGATGTGTGTGTGTGTGTGTGTGTGTGTGTGTGTGTGTGTATTTAAGAATGTAAAATAGGGCCACAACATGCTGACTACCAGTTTCTTTCCATGTTCTGGCTACTCACACAGCCGTGCGCACACCTACACACATACATACTGGCATGTATCCAGTAGTGGTACTTAGTAAAAACGAAATAAAATGACAGGCTAAGAAATACTAAGATAGACTATTGCGGTGGCAAATAACAGAATAAAAACTTCCCTCAAAACTATAGCCTAGTGTTCAAAGATGTAATTTTTCATGGAAATTACTACCGAGAAGGCATTCAACTTGCCTTTTCATGCCTAACTCTGAATGCTATTTCTGAATTATTGATTCACCGACAAGAAATGTTCCTAAAATAACTTTAATAATTAAGAGAATGGAATTCAATTTCCAAATAATAAATAACTCGTCTCATGCCCATTCTGACCACACACACACACACACACACACACACACACACACATATCATATAGGACTGAGACCTTTCTGTGTGGAGCTCTGCTTGCCATCATCACTTACGAAACTAGTCCTGAGGAAGCGGCTAGCAATTTGACAGGGAGAGGCAAGCTGACAGCTTCTCATCAAATATCAAGCACTGCCATGTTTCCTACGTCAATCTGGATTTGACATTTAATTTAAAAAGTATCTTAACACAGGTCGACACACAATAAAACAGATAGCAGCTGAAAAACCAATTTTTTATTTAATGCTGAAAAATGCCTGTTGGCCAGAAGGTAGAATTATTTTAAGAAAAGCATCAGTGCTTTAACTCTGGGAATATTGGCAGTACTAAGAAAAAAGCATTTTTCAGTAGTTCAAGATATTGGATTTGGCTCAGAAAGAAAAAATCCTGGTGTTTAATAAGAAAATTGTGTTGCTGTGAATATAGAATTTCTATTGATAGATTTAATAACCAACTTGGATAAAAGTGTACTCCACCTGTGTGTGTGTGTTGAGAGAGAGTGAGATTTCTCACCCATATACGTGTATGTACATTAACCATAAATATATCATAGGAGCAGTGGCACTGGGCATCTCATAGATTGTTTCTTTTTTTAATTTATTTTTTATTTTTATTATTGTTAATCTTTTTTTTTAAGATTTTATTTATTTGACAGAGAGAGACACAGCGAGAGAGGGAATACAAGCAGGGGCAGTGGGAGAGGGAGAAGCAGGCTTTGCGTGGAGCAGGGAGCCTGATGTGGGGCTTGCTCCCAGGACCCCGGGATCATGAGCTGAGCCGAAGGCAGACGCTTGACTGACTGAGCCACCCAGGTGCCCCATCTTTTTTTTTTTTTTTAATAAAGGCTTTATCTTCTCATGAAAAATAGAGAATAGAAATGACAGTATATTTTGATCTTACAGAAAATGGGTACATTCTTAATATAATAAATTAGTGATAGAATCAAATTTTGTACCATATTGTCAACTTAATAAAATTGTTTTGACATTATTTGTGACAAGCTGAGGAAAAACAACTTTTCATAAATAATAGATTTCAGTGTACTGTTTTCAGTGTTTTAGATTGTATTAGGAAATGAAAGCTTAATATTCTTTATTATCTCTAAAATTTCAAGTTAGATTATAAAACTAGGCTAACTTATCATAATTGAAATCATAATCAAATTATTTATTTACTACTATAAACATACTGGGTAGCAATGTCTTAGGAGAGCAAATATCAAATTCTGTTTAAAATACTAGATCTTTTGGGGTGCCTGGCTGGCTCAGTCTTTGGGTGCCTACCTTCAGTTCAGGTCATGATCCCAGGGTCCTGAGATCGAGTCCTGCTTCGGGCTCCCTGCTTGGGGGGTAGCCTTCTTCTCCCTCTCCCACTCCACCTGCTTGTGTTCCCTCTCTCACTGTCTCTCTCTCTCTCTGTCAAATAAATAAATAACATCTTTAAAAAAATACTAGATCTTTCTTGTGCTTTAGTAAACTTTGCATTACTCTCCTTTCATGTACTACATTTCTTAGGACTTTTTCTTCCCTCAATGGTTCCAGATTAGTATTTACCAATGGATGGCCCTCAGCTTTGATATGAAAAGCAGAAGTAGGAAGAAGTCATTATATTCTTAAGAGATACTGATGACCAAATATGGTTGCTACTCAATTTTCTCAGCAATTTCCAGCTCTCCTGTTGCAAGTTGATATAGTGTGTAGGGTAGTATTCAAATGATTCAGAATTTTGGTGTTTTCCATGCAAACTTTTGAAAACCATTTCCTTTGGTTATGTAGGCTGATGTCTTCTGTGACTGTTTCCATGACCTTCCAGCAACAGCCCTGTGATCTGTCTGCACAGTTTCTGTTCTCTCTACAAATGTGAAAGCCCTAAATATTTTATGAATCCTTTTTGAATCATAATACTTAGTGTGCCTCTATTTACTTGACAAAGTATAGAATGATGACCTTCACTAAAAAGATGTATTGCTTCGAACTTAATGACCTACACTGGAGACCTATAACACTGATGGGAATAAAGTAGCTTTGTAGCTTCTGGATACTTGCTATCTCTGTGTGCCATCTCAAGGCAGGGCTGACCCATTATCCAAATAAACAACAATTAAAAAAAAAACAATTACAAAAAAGCAAAGAAGCTTCCTTTCACATGGAAGTTAATAACCTAAATTTTATTCCTTAATAGCAATTCTTGGCAAGTTTTTGTTTCCTCTTACATACGAATACTTGAAGTGGTATTGCTCTAAACCATCATATATATCTTACTGTGAACAATAAATCTAGGGCTGCAATTTCTACCAAACCATGCTATTTTTTTCCAAACCATGCTGTTCTAATGTACTTTATTAATTTCATTTATACCTGGTCCTAACTATTATCTTCAAGCAGAGAGTGATGATCATCTTTTGGCTGAGACAAAACTTAAAAAGTGGTCTTTAAAACAAAATATCAGTGTTGTCTTTTTTGGAAAAAATAAATGAAGAAGGTCTGTCTCACTCAGATAATATTTTATCCTTTTACTTCTAGCATAAACTGATTATGGGTAAAGACCAGTCCTTGTTTATCAACATACATACCTTTTGCCTTCTCAACCACAGCACACAGCATAGTGCCTTGAACATAAATAGGTACTCTCTAAATGTCTTTAATTAAAATAATAAAGTTTAACTTCAAATGAGGGAGGTTGGACAGAAAGCTATACTGGGTAAAATAAAAAAAAATAAAAAAAAAATAAAAACTGTGGTCCGATTATACTTACTGCATAAATGTGGTAGGACCCATCCATGGGAGAGTAAGAATAAGAACAGAATGACAGAGATAGTTCATCTTTAATAGGAGGCTTTTAACCTTCTTGTGCAACTATGTATATACACATCTATATAGGAAAAAAAGAAGCCATTTTATTTTACTTTTTTGAACTTGTCAAAATGATTCTATAACTTTCATAAACTTTGGTGCTTACAATAATCTTATGTAGGAAAGATAGCCACTACTTACATAATCAAATTCAAACTTCTCATATATCCTTTCCTCTAAGAAGCTTTTATTTTTCATCTCAAATCAAATTATCCACTCTCCTCTGTGACTCCATTTTATATTATACCAAATTTTATCATAGTAATTTTAACATTTTATTGTACTTATTTCTCTATGAAACTGCCCCACCCCTACATTGAGCCTATCTTGGAGACAGAAAAAAGGCATTAAAAATACATACTTCCTGGGATGGCTGGGTGGCTCAGTTGGTTAAGCATCTGCCTTGGGCTCGGGTCATGATCCTGGGGTCCTGGGACCGAGCCCTGCGTCAGGCTCCTCACTCAGCGGGGAGTCTGCTTCTGCCGCTTCCCCTCCCCTGCTCATCCTCTCTCTCTCTTTCTCTCTCAAATAAATAAATACAGTCTTTTAAAAAGTACACATACTTCCTCATCAACTAGTATAGTTCCAAGAACATCGCCTGTTGAATGAATGAATGAATGAATGAATGAATGAATGAATGTTTCTTGAGTGAATGTATGGAGAAAATTTTTTTTTCCATATAGGCTTGTATATCAAACATTATTCTACACTTGATCTTAGCCAAAAGGCTGAGAAGCGATAAACATTATTCTTATTTGACGGCTTGGATAGAATGTTCTTCATTCCTAAATCAGCCAAGGAGAATGTAAAGAGAGAGGACACAGAGAAAGGTAACAAGGAATATTTGGCTCATTACTCCCAAAGTGGATTAGGCAACATTAATCTACCTCTGTACACCTTGTATCTGTTGTGTACAATTGTCTGTTTTTTTAATATAGTAGTGGAAAAGATATTTTTATTGGAGAAAAACCTGGCGGGAGAAAAGAGTGAGTATAAGACAGATGATGACATCTATTTCCTCTGTGGCTCCAGGAAAGAAATTTGAGCAGCTACAATCAAGGGGTGCAGGCCGTAGGTTTTCAGGGTTGCGTAGGAAAATTGTGCAAGTCTCTGGCTGCAAGTCCAGCTACTTTGGTGTCCAGGTGACCACATAGGATTTTACACTGAGATGAAACCCTTTTCTTCTGCCACAAGGTTGAACTATCCCCAATTCTGATTGTGAGGAAGAGAAATACGCAGAGCATTTCAGAGGGGCGACTGGCAGTGGCGAGGCTCCCACAAACAACTGTGTGCGAAGCAGTGGGGGGCAAGTGGGAGCTGAGGGAGTGGTGGGAGCACAGGGTAATACAGCATGGGGACTACAGTTCAAATTCATGGATGAGTGTGTGCCAAAGGCTCCTCCAAGCACCCCGAAGCAAGAACAAGATGCTGTGGAAGGGAGAGCTGTGCTCACACCATTACCCAGGTCAGGGCTATCAAACTCAAGAGTCATTTGAGTAAAAGGATTTGAGTAAAAGGTTTTGAGGACACAAGTGAAATTGGAAACTATAAATCTGCCCCACCTGGCAGAGTTATGTGATTTTCTCCAGGAAATCTCAGCAGCTCAGAAGATGGAGGATGTGATTAGGGCGATCCAGGTTGAGAGTGTGTTCGGATGGAAGTAGGAGAAAGGCAGGATCACAGGGAGATTGAAGATGAGGGTGATAGGAAGTGGCCCAACATGATGATGAAGCTCATTAGGAATGTAAAGCCAAGAAGCACGATATGAAATCTATACATATGAAGAGAGATTTAAGACCTAAGTGAATGAATGGACATATTTAGTGATGATAAGCATTTGTTATTAGAGAGAGGGATTTAGGATGCAGTTCATTTTATGGGTTTATAAATCCTGCCTTTGTCCTCAGGAGGAGTTTGCTGAAGAAAAATCATGGGATATCATTGTTGTAAAAAAATATTAAGAAATTTGTTACTCAGGATAATGAAAGTTGTGGAAATGGAGAAAACCAAAATGAGTAGCTCATCACATTCTCTTTGGAATGAAAGGCTATAGCCTGATATTTAGCTGTACTGATTAAGAAAAATAACAATAGTTATTCTTATCCTCAAATCTCTTTCCTTAAAACCAGAAATCTCTCTTTTTGATACACAGCATAGTGCAAATGACTATGTGGTAGGGTGATCAAGGTGCCCAGGATTCTTCCAGATCCTTGCGCCCTGGAAGGATTTGCTGGGAGATGAGAGATGGGAGAGTGAGGAGGTTGGAGTGAGGTGTTTCAGAGGCCAGCCCTGGAAGTGGTACACTCAGGTTCACTTCCTTGTCCTGGAACTCAGAAGGCACCATGTAATTGCGTGAGAGCTGGGAATCATACTTTGTGTGCACAGGAAGAAGAGGAGAAATATGAATATTGGTAAACACCAGCATTCTTTGCCACAACAGGTGATGGCAAAAACATTGCTGTGTAGTATGATTTTACAGTGAAGGACAACAATAACAATAAAGGTTGTAGTCTGGAAGTCTAATGTAAATCTGAAAAAATTCTTAGCTTGTCCCCAGACAAGAATTTTGTGAGGAAACTTTCTGATAAAATACTATTCAAATTGTGGGCTCTAAATATAATCTGCAACAACAATGGGGATAGATTAGCATTTTTTAGGTCACAGTATCAAAGTGCGGATTAGTGTCAAGTGATTGAGGAGACTCAGAAGAGGGAAGACTGAACAACTGAACTCTGAAGGACAATGGACAAAGGAAAGAGTCTGTCCGTTGGTATTACAGGATGACATAGGAAGGACAGAGTACAATCTGAAAGGGAAAGAGTAGAGAGGTCACATATGCCAAGGATTTCAAGTATAAATTCAGAGAAATAAATTATTTAATTGTCTGTGAATATTACTGTGAACAGATGTCCCATGTATCAATGGTTAGGAAGACTCAGAAGTCAATCACCAGCAACATTTTTGGTCGTATATTTCTGTGACAAGAGAATAAAACAATATCTTATTTACTTACATTTAGGAAATATTTAGCTATCACATATCATGATAAATTTTGAGTTACTGATTTTTTATTCTCTCCAGTTTTACTCATTTTTTCAAACAATACATGTCTATGGCCTCTTGTACTATACTTTGTTTGACCCCGCTGGAGGAAAAAAAAAAGTGGGACAGTCTGCTCTCAGAGTATTTAAAATATAGTAGAAATAATCATGGATATACAGGTGAGTGCCACAGATGAAAGAGGTATGCACGAAGAGTTATGTACAAAAATATGGAATAAGAGAAATATGACTTAAATGGATAACATGGACACACACAGTCATGCATACCTCACACACCCACACATTAGGAAACTTGTCTGGCTAGCCAAGAAATATGTGTGTATGTCATGGGATAGTAGGTAAAGAAAGGAAAGAACAGTGCAGAATGACATGTTTCCCCAGTAGTAGTCCTTGCCAGGGAAATATATGAGTTTTACAGAGAAGAAGAAGAGGGAACACCTGAGAAACTGACAGGAGACAAAACTATAGCAGTCAGTACCTACTAGAAAATGAAACACCTTTGGCTCCATGTTAAGGCTTTTGAGCCTATAGGAATCCACTGAAGAAATGTAAACAGAGAAATGGTTTTACCAATGAATGTTATAGGAAGATCACCCTGGCTCTGGTGTGGAGAGAAGCATGAAAATGGGTATGAAATTTATCAGGAAGTTATTCCAGTTGTTCAGGTAAATTGGTAAATCCTAAATGAGGGTAATGACAGGTGAAACTGAGAGAAGAGAACGGATATAAAAGAAACTAAGAATATAGACTCTTTTAACTCTGGGGCTTACTGAAATATAGGTTGAGTGAGATCAGAGGGACTGGGAGTGGTCTGGGCTGACTGATTTCATTCACCGAGATAAGGAAAATAGGAGGACAAGAATATGTCATAAATATCTTGCTTTGGGATGTCTATGTGTTTGGACTTTTGCTATGGCACTCAACAGAGATGATTTAGTTGTCAATCATAATCTGAGATTTGTCAGCGTTTACATCGTACTAAAAGCCATATTGTTATATGAGGTGACTCAGGAAAATACATATAACAGAAACGAATGCCCAGACTTGGGCATAGAAAGACTTGGGAATAGAAAATGTAAGAGATGACTGAAGGAAGAAAATCATGCGAAGGAATGAAGTAAATGCAGGAGGAAAATCAAACATTATAATCTTAGAGAAATTAGGAGAAAAGCGTTTCAAAACAGAAAAAAATGGTCAACAGCTGCAAATAATGTAGAAAGCTTCAAGAGGTAGGAAAGTGTTGATTCAATTTCATGAGCAGGATGATGAAACCATTAGCTTTTTTTTTAATATTTTATTTATTTATTTGACAGAGAGAGACACAGCGAGAGAGGGAACACAAGCAGGGGGCCTGGGAGAGGGAGAAGCAGGCTTCCCGCGGAGCAGGGAGCCCGATGCGGGGCTCGATCCCAGGACCCTGGGACCATGACCTGAGCCGAAGGCAGGCGCTTAACTGACAGAGCCACCCAGGTGCCTCTGAAACCATTATCTTAATAATACAAATTGCAGAGACATTACAGAGGTCAGGGTGACGATTATTTTTTTTTCAGAAGGAATGCTTCTCTTGGCAATGCTTTTCTTTAGTAATATGTAAACCAGAACTATAGAAAATTTGATCTCATATTTCTTTTGTAAAAGTAATTTGAACATGCTCCTATGCATGTACATTTAATACATAAAGAGCAAAGATACGGTTCAAGATCTTTGTTTAAAAAGCAAAAACAAAAACAGAAAAAAAGTAACAACAATAAAAGAGATACCAAAGAAAGTGTGAGTGGAGCAGCAGAGTATTATCAAGGAGATATTCAATTAAAATTACATCTAGAACCCAAGAGTCAAATATAGTATAGAATATGGAAGTTTCATAATTCTCATAGTTGATTTACTGTTTAGAGAAGATTCAGTGAAGCGATGAAAGCAAGTGATTTTATTGTGGACATAGACTTTAAACAACTGTGCCTTCAAGAGGATATGACTAATTATTTCATAACACAGATTACAAGACTGACTCCCAGGCAAGCCACTATGGTTATAAAGAGACTCTATCTATCCATAAATTGTTTGACGGGCTTTATTTTCCTGAAACTAAATAGTCAAGCTTATTTCTCATATGGCTAAAAGTTTTATTTTTCTCAGCATGGCAAATATGACTACAATAGTGTTCTATATATTGTGTATCTATAATATTCTGAATATTAGCACAAAGATCTTCTAAGTAGGTTTGGAGGTCATTGGCTTATTTTAAATTTTAACTTTCTTAATAACAGCTATATATTTTCTGATGATTACGATAAAGTAGTGCAGCCTATTATTTTACTTGGTAAAATAAAATATTGAGACTCATCAATTATAATGGGTAAACTGGAATGTATCTGCTTGTGAAAAGGTTTCTCAAGCAATCTCAAGGACAAAAAAAACAAGAAGGAAGTAGTTTGTAAAGAGGGAATGGCAGCCACTTGAGAGAGAGTAACCATTATCATGCCATCTTCACATTTATAATAGCCATGCAAATGAAGACATGTCATAATTACTCATGGACCCTAGAGTTTAGGAAAACAGGTTTTTAAAAATTCAGATACAAGTTATTTATTTTATTTTATTTTATTTTATTTTATTTTATTTATTTATTTTTTAAAGATTTTATTTAGTTATTTGACAGAGAGAGACACAGCGAGAGAGGGAACACAGGCAGGGGGAGTGGGAGAGGGAGAAGCAGGCTTCCCGCGGAGCAGGGAGCCCGATGCGGGGCTCGATCCCAGGACCCCGGGATCATGACCTGAGCCGAAGGCAGACGCTTAATGACTGAGCCACCCAGGTGCCCCCAAGTTATTTATTTTATATCTCTGAAATGGACAATATCTCAGGCAGGCTGGAAAGCACTAAAAAGCCTGTATCTCTCTGTGCAATTATATATAACCTTAGTGTAAAAGAAGAAATGGAGGTGTATTTTAAAAGTTGGTACAGCTGCACTTGAGTTATGAGAAAATTAAAGGGTGAGAGAGTATTTACCTAAAATGGAAATGAGGAACATAAAGCATATGAGGAACTCATTACAGAATTTTAAGAATAATATTGGTAGGTCCTAAGCTTCAATAGAACTGATTTTATTATATGTGCATTAATAATTGCTAATAATTGCAAAGATTGCTTTATTAAATATATTTAGAACTAAATGATGTGAGAAAATTGGATCACTGCTTGAGGCTGATGGCTTAATGTTTATGGATAATATTGCAGTTGCAAAATCCACCAGCTCCTACTCCAGTTTTCTCTAGAAAAGAAGATTTTTTGGGAAAAGTTTTCGATGAGCAATAATCGTGCCTTGGATAAACCTCATTGGCTACGATACTACCACTGCGCAAAGCTTAGAAAAGAATAATTTTTGAATTGAAAAAGATACAGGAAGGATTTGTAAGAATGAATTGAAATCTAAGATGAAATAGTGATTATAGGATCACCCTAGCTTCCCTTATGAATTCGGTTCTCTTGGCTAAGAATAATTACATCCCATTATACTGAAAGTAGCTGCAAATTAATTGTTTGACCATGGCAAATAATCACTGCGTAATGGTGAAAACGGTAGAAATTACCAGACCACTGAGAGCAGGCAAATGTAATTATTTTAATGTACTTATTTTATGTTGGTTTAGAAATAGATAATTAATCAAAATTTTAATAAAATGTGATATAACCACTATCAGTCTAGACAGATTCATATTTATAAAATAACCTATACTTTATTCTTAATCTTACTCTGTTAAACAGTTGGGTCATGATATGATCAGAGAGATAGAAAGCAAGAGTAACATTTAGCTGAAGTTAAGAATATCTCAACATAAAGAAAAAAAAGAAGGTAATTTAAATATTAAGCTTTAATTCTGTAGCACTTAATATATTCATCGAACCCTCAAATCAACACTCTAAGTTAGATATTGTTATATATATATTGTGATTTGTTAATTATCTATCAACATGATTGGGCCAGAGTGCTCAGTATTCAGTCAAATATTACTGGGTATGTCTGTGAGGGTAGTTTTGGATAATTTTAACATTTAAATCAATAGACTTAATAAAGGAGATTGCTTTTCCTAATGTGGGTGGGTGTCATCCAATCAGTCAAAAGCCTGAATAGAACCAAAGGCTGAACCTCTCCCAGGAAGAGAGAATTCCTTCTGCCTGATTACCTTCAAACTTGGACATTGTTTTTTTTCCTGCCTTCAGACTCAACTGAAACATTGGCTCCTTCTGGGTCTGGAGCCTGCCAGTTTTCAGACTGGACATACACCATCAGCTCTCCTGGGTCTCCAGGTTGTTGACTACAGACCTTGAAATTTTGAGCCAGTTCTCTGTAATAATCTTTCTTTTTCTGTCTTTGTCTCTTTCTGTCTCTCTGTTTCTCTCTCTCTCTCTCTCTCTGCTGTTTCTGTGGAGCCAATTCATATGTACTGAGAGATATACTGGTTTTGTTCTTTGGAGAACTCTGACTAATGTACACATTTACAGTTGAAGCAACAGAACCCTAGAGGAAATTATTAAAGTAATTGTAACCCACACGGCTGCATCCATGAACTGAGATTCAAATCTATATCTCAGTGATTCTAAAACCTCAACTCATTTGACTACCTCACCTTGACCTCAGCACAGACTAGAAGATGGGCTAAAATTCTCCGAAGATATAGTTGAATGGGTTAAATAAAAATGCATGTGCTCTAGGACACATATTGAAATGATCCAACTGAATAAAGAGACCATAGCAACACATACAAAAATTACATATAGGGTTCATTCATTCATTTTCTTTCTTTCTTTTTCATTTATTTTTTAAATAAATATCCATTAAGCACTTCTGTGCCAGGCACTTTTTTAAGAATTGGGGTTACAAACGTTGAAAAAAAAAAAACCAACCTCTCATCTCATATAGCCTACTTCTTAGTAGAGGAGGATTGCTAATTAACTGTATAATTAAAGAAAAACATAATACATTAGATGAGGACAAATGTTAAGTAGAAAAATAAAATGGAAGGAGGATGAGCACTATTAATAGGAAGGTTACACTTTCTGATAGATTAATTAGGAAAACCCTCATTTGAGTAATGCCTTGAAAGAGGTGAGGAAAGTAGCAATGTAAACATTGGATGGAAGAGACTTTAGGAAGTCATCATATTAAAATTTTAATTCTTTTCCTTTCTAGTAACTTTTATTGAGGTAAAATCCAAATAACATAAAATTAACCATTTTATGGTGTACAATTCAGTGGCATTTAGTATATTCATAGTTTGTGAAACCATCATCTCTATCTAGTTCCAAAACATTTTCATCATGGCAGAAGGAAATCTTGTACACATCAAGCAGTCATTCCCCATTCCCCCAACCTCTGACAACCACTAATTTGCTTCCTGACTCTGTGGATTGACCTATTCTTGATACTTCATATAAATGGAATCATACAAAATGTGGCACTTCGAGTCTGGTTTCTTTCAGTTTGTTTAATGTTTTCAAGATTCATCCACATTGTGGGGGAGAACTACAGTGAAAATGTCTGTAGCAAAAGGATTCATTGGATGCTGGAGAAAGCAATAGAAGATGAGTTTTAACAAGCAATGGGCCTGATTATGCAGGAGATTAGCTATTAGTGTGAACGGTGTTCAGGACAATTTAATACCAATGACAGCATTATGTGAGGGAGGGTTGAGAGATAAGGGAGGGACTTTCCTGTAACATGAGGAGGCAAGGTTTCTCACGTCATTGAAAGATTAAAAAGCCAGGAGAAAAAGTGAGGAACACTGTTGTCTGAAAAACTAGGAAAGGCTATTGCACGTTTTACAACATGACAAAGCCCAGAGTGATGTACTGAAGCTCCAGCATAAAGCCCATAATATAGGGGCAATCAGAAAACCATGCAAACGGAATACCAAGAATAAGTGTAATAGGCTAAAGGAGGAATTTCAAATATAATTAATTACCAAGACAACTCCGTAACATCTGCAGCTTGCTTTTATGAGCCAAAGTATGGTTTATAGGTTGTTTGGGGCAAGTAAAGATTGAGGGACAATTTACAATACCACTTTTCCTTTAACATCTCACCTCTTGAGGGGTAGGTTGGAATTGGGGTTCAGGCTTCACCGTGGTGGAAAGTCCTGAGAAGTTTTAGGTTGATTTTGAAATTGAAGATGGTTCCCGTGTCAATTTCCAATAGAGGAGCTCCTCCAATCTTGGATAGTCTGAAAGGGATATTCTCTCGTTTGTGGTATGGTCAGAAAAACTGCATGTTTATGAGAGGAGGGGATGTCAAACAGGATCTCACAGACCACTTCCCACAGTGCCCAGAAATGACTGGCATAGGCTCCAAACTGCTATGTGCTATTTCAGAAAGTAGCATAAATTAGCTATGTTCACTGAGTGAGATATAGAACATAATCCATGTATATGGAATTCAAGGATAGTGTGCACTATGAGTTCAGAACCTGGTGCTACTGCTTTACTTCCACCTAAACATTCAGCCATTTTTCAGCTTGACCTTGGAACACCACACAAGAAGTGAAGGGTAACTTTATTTATTAAATAATTTTTTTTTAAAGATTTTATTTATTTATTTGAGAGAGAGAGAATGAGAGATAGAGAGCACGAGAGGGAAGAGGGTCAGAGGGAGAAGCAGACTCCCTGCTGAGCAGGGAGCCCGATGCGGGACTCGATCCCGGGACTCCAGGATCATGACCTGAGCCGAAGGCAGTCGCTTAACCAACTGAGCCACCCAGGCGCCCCTATTAAATAATTTTTATTATTAGACAAGTAAAGAGTTGATCTGTGAAAGAAGGAAAATCGTTTAGAAAATCTTTCTGTGAACATATTTTGAAGTAACAATTTTTTTTCTCATAATCAGGCTTTTGCATTTCATTGATTAAATGTATACCTTAGGGGAATTAAGAATTCTATGCATAGAGTCTTTAAAGATAGCCAAGTCTTTTGGTAGGGAAGATACATAAAGGATTAAAATGGTATAACTGGTTAACTTCATTTCTGTAACAACAGCCCCAAATTGAATGACTCAAGCTTCCGCTCTACCAGTGAGCCAGCGTGAGGGCGTGTGCATACACACTGATGATCGCTCCCTCTCTAAAAAGTAAGTATTTCTCACTGGCAGATTATTGTCCTCAATGTGATGATTCAGGCACAGGGTGCATCCCCAATGTGGCTCTGCAATTCCCAGAGCCCTACTAATCATCATCCCCACCCGGAATCGAAAGTGTAAGGGGAACATTTCTCATCCTGAAAGATTTGGCTCCCATGTAGCAGACATCACTTCTGCTTACATTTCACAGTTAGAACTCAGTTATATGGCAATATTTAAATGCAAGGGAGGTTGTAACATGAGGTTAGTTACAGTTAAGAAAAAGGGGAAACATATTTTTTGGTAAATAACAGCATTTGCCACACCACCTATTGGTTATTCATTGCTTAGTGACCATGGAGATTCTCTTCTGTGAGTCTGTGTGCCATATTTAACCCAATGATTATGAACCCAAGGGCAATATTTTGGTTATTGTAAGTTATAATTATAGATTAACCATGAATAAGAATTCATCCTGTGAAATTAATCTAGTTATTTTTATAAAAGGATTTTTTTGAATTAGAAATTTGGATACCATAATGTAAACATTGTTTATCTATTTTGTCAGATATTTGACAAAGTTTCTTAAGTAATTATTTTTCCTGGGAAGTAGAAATATGAAGTGGATTTTGGCTGAGTTACATAAATTAACAGCTGTTATAATAACCATATTCAAAGTGTGCCAATAAATATATTCAATGTTGGCCTCTTGGGGTATCTTTAGGGATGTGACTCAGGGCTCAGACTTGACTCTGTAGTCATTAAGTATTTTAAAGACCAAAATGTTTATTTTATCATCTTTTGCCACAAAGTAAACAAAAGAGTATGGTTATAGAAGCAAAATTTTTTAAAGATCTGCTCAGTCTGTTACCCGGTCCATAATAAAATAATGGGACTGTATATGGACAACTAGAAACTGCTATTCTAGTCCATTTGCAGATCAACTCTGGGTAACTGTCAGTGAGGAAGTTGGTCTAATTACAGATCGTGTGGGAAAAAAAAGTCCAATAAGCCATCAGTATTTCATGAACAGAAAAAAAGGAAAGAAATAGTTCCCTCTGAATTTCATACTCTTGTCAGGACGTATCTGGGTGACCTTTTGTCCTGGGCACCACATTTTAAGAGACAGTGAAAGATACATTATGTTCCAGAGATAAGCAGCTCAGAAATCAAATCTCATAAAGAAAAATTGAATAAATAGAAATTTTATTACTTGGAAAAATAAAAGGCAAAGCAATAAATATCAGAAAGCTTTTCAAGTGACAGAAGGATTGGGCATAGGATATCTGACTAGGAACTAGTGAGCAAATTATTTTAGAATAATGGTGTGACAAAAATAATCACTAATAATGGATTATTCTGACACTGTGTCTTAGAACTTAGGTGAGGTATCATATTTGAAAGGGGATGGAAACAAGCACTCAGCAGTCACCAGTTCCTCTCAATTCTGAAATCTCACTGGGCAAATGTTGCCAGATTCCCCATCTGCAGGTACTATGTGTTCCTTCCGTAGGATTCCGTTCTGCTCTCTGGAAAAGCTCCCCCGTGTGTTTTACTCCACAGTTCTGCTAATCTTTGTGATTCTGCTGTTCTCAGTTCAGCTGGCTCTTTGTGGGTTTGGTAGGTTTAGGATAGCCTGGTTGGAATGGCATGGCTTAGCTTTCCATGGTCTCCCATCCTCGAGACCAGGCTTGTTCACATGGCAGTGGCAATGCCTTGTGAGGTCTGGCCTACAAATTTGTATACTGTCACTTTCAATGCTTTCTGTAGGCCAAAACCACTCACGAGGTCAGCCCTGATTCAGGCGAAGTGACATTTCAAATGGCATAATAACAGGGAAGGGTGGAGAGTTGGTGCAATTTTTATAATCTATGTGCAACAAGAAGCATAAGATAATTATTATAAATAAAAGAAACATGTGCTTTGATTGCCATAAATGTAAACAATTATTCTGGGCTCTAATGTTCAAATGTTGCCTTCAGTATTTCTTATTAACTGGAAAGATAACAGTAAATTAAAAAAAATTTAATCCCTAATATTAGCATTTCTCATGGGAAACATTTTTTTCAGAAATCTGTGGTTTCTAGGGACACAAACTTTAATACAAGGGAAAAAAGAGTTTAGAAATATGTAATAAAGGGGACTGAAAGAAGATTTTCATACAAAAATATATTACTGGTAATGATTTGTAAAAAATCTGTGATATATTTAATGTGGGTTAAACTTCTAGGACTTTCTCTCTTTGATCTATTTAAAATCCAACTTAAGATAAATCTTATATAAGTAAAAAGAAAATCAGTTGTACCAGGCAGTAATTGTAAATGTCAAATTAGTTGTATATAAAATGAATTCTGTAAAAATTCAAAGAAGGGTGATTTAACTAGTCTGTCTGAATGATCAAGAGACTTCTCGTCTGGTGAACAGCATAAGCTAAGGCTCAGAGAATAATGCACATGTCATGGTTAAAAGCCACTGAGAAATGTAGTGGAGTGTGGGGAAACTACAGAAAAGCAATGAAGATCAGCTGAAATTTAGATTAATCACATTTGAGAGACTTAAATAAAAGAATTATTAGGCATTTAAATTACCAAAATGTGAAACACTAAAAAATTATGCAGGGGAGTTAAGTAATAAAAAAGATACTTTAAGAACACTAGGTGGGGCTAAATTTGTATTTAAATTAGAAACTGAGACAGAAAGATCTGCTGGAAATTGCTGTCATAAATTTTAAAGACATTGGTGATGAATATTGGGACTGCAGGGTTCTGTTTGTTTGTTTGCTTTTTAAGATGTATTTATTTATTTGAGGGGGAGGGGCAGAGAGAGCGGGAGAGAGGGAATCCCAAGCAGACTCCCCACTGCGTGGGCTTGATCTCACAACCCTGAGATCATGACCTGAGCTAAAATCAAGACCGACTGAGCCCCTGGGATTATCCCAGGTGCCCCTGGGATTACAGTTTTGGTGATGAAGTAAAGGAATTTATAATGGCACTTTCATTAAGAAGGAAATGATAGGTAAATATCAATAAGTGCTATCATCAGTACCTTTGCACCCATGCTTCTTTTTGTTTGTTTGTTTTTGACAGTATCCTAGAGGTTTAGGTGTGCCTTTAGTTTTATTTTTTTTATTATGTTATGTTAATCACCATACATTACATCATTAGTTTTTGATGTAGTGTTCCACGATTCATTGTTTGTGTATAACACCCAGTGCTCCATTCAGTACATGCCCTCTTTAATACCCATCACCAGGCTAACCCATCCCCCCACCCCTCTCCCCTCTAGAACCCTCAGTTTGTTTCTCAGAGTCCATAGTCTCTCATGGTTCGTCTCCACCTCCGATTTCCGCCCCCTTCATTCTTCCCCTCCTGCTATCTTCTTCCTTTTTTATTTTTTCTTAACATATGTTGCATTATTTGTTTCAGAGGTACAGATCTGTGATTCAACAGTCTTACACAATTCACAGCACTCCCCATAGCACACACCCTCCCCAGGTGTCCATCATCCAGCCACCCCATCCCTCCCACCCCCCTCCACTCCAGCAACCCTCAGTTTGTTTCCTGAGATTAAGCTTCTAAGTTGTGTGATGGGAACATCCCTGCTGAGAATGCAGGTCGAGGGAGGGGCAGGCATGGCCTAACTAGGGCGGAGGTACTAACAAGAAGACACTAGCCTAGTTGTCCTCAGAGAGAGCTAGAAACATTGTCAGTTTCTCCAATTTGAAACCATACATTATGTTACGAAAACCACAAAGAATTAAAGCCACTTTCCCTGATAAATCTGTTGGTCAGCTAAAGAGCAAACTGCCTTTCTTGACAACTGCCTGCCAAAAGTTCACCCAGAAACAAAATGTAAGACTCCCTTTTCCACAGACTCAATTTTGCCCTTAATAAATATTACATTTCCCTGTGTTTACAAACTGCATATGATTGATGTCTTTGGTGTGTGAGAATATTCAGCTGCGCTCTAACATAACATCTCTGAGTTGTTCTTTGACACTGCTGACAAAAATATGGCCAATGATGGTTTCCACAAGAGATATTACCTAAGTTTGCTTTGATTTCCAAATCCTGATGAATTTTTTATACTAGTGTAATTCACAGTTCCATATAGAAAGTCAGATCCTGAGTAGCTGGGTGGTGGGAGAGGTTTTTTTCAAAACAGAATTCACTATATGAGAACAGGTACCAATTATAATCAAAATATTATTAAATTTTATCTCCATTAATGAGTATCCCAGGATAGCAAATTATTTATCAGTAATAACTTTCTTACCTTTATCAATGTTACTCAAGCTATGTATAAAAACATACTAAACTGTTAGAACACCCACACTTTCTCCTTATTTGTTGTAACTAGAACAATAAAATACTGATTATGAGGGTGTTTATTTAAATATTTAATATTTTTATAGCATATTTATTTGTTCACAATTTTATTCAGTATTTAGAAAAAGTAAGGTAACATTCTAGTGCTGTGGACACAAGGCTGACAAAGTTCCTGCTGTTGGCTGCCCACATTCTTGGTGGTAAGCATATACCAGAGGCCTACTGGGACTTCCCAGAGTGGAAATTAGGAGAGGGGCACTTAATGTGCATAGAGAAGTGAAGAGAAACTTCCCAGGAGAGGTGACACTTGAGGTGAGTTTTTAAAGAATAAGTCATTTCTCTAGGCAACAATAGGTTAATAATTCTAGATGGAGGGGCTATAGTAGAAAACATTCCCTAATAGGAAGTAACATTTGTCTTGGAGATAATAAATGTGCACTGTATATAAAACATGAGAATGGATCTGGTTTTCACTATTATAGCCATCTTATGCTACCTAAAGTCTTTAGCCAAATCTGGTATTTAGAAATAGTGAGTGGACTGACAGGAGAATATGTGCTTTAGGAGAGGGGACATAGGTTTTAGGTAAATGTAAGGAGAAAAGGGAAGAAACAGATCACTATGGAAAGTTTATAGAAACAAATAGGATGCTGATGTTCTCCAGATATTGAGCCCTCAGAGTATATTGTCTTTTTAGGGCCTATAAGAAAGAGAACATAAAACTTTCTTATACGACCTATATATATATATATATATATATGTACACACACACACACACACACACATATATATACATATATATAATATTTGGCTTAATATAAGTATGGATAAATTAGGTTTCAATGAATTGATCGATCAGTTGTGAAATACCATTTATAATCATATTTTTTTATTTTAGCTCTTCTTTTTTTTAAGATTTTATTTATTTATTTGAGAGAGAGAGAAAGAGAGTGAGTGCACGAGCAGGGTGAGGGTCAGAGGGAGAAGCAGACACCCCGCTGAGCAGGGAGCCCAATGTGGGACTCGATCCCGGGACTCCAGGATCATGACCTGAGCCGAAGGCAGTCACCCAACTAACCGAGCCAGCCAGGCGCCCTTTAGCTCTTCTTATATAAAATATTATGCATTTGAAAGCTTCTTACTGAATTCCTTTTCCTTTTTGAAAATTAATAAAATGTACAAAAGAGAGTCTTAGGGCATACGCTAAACCCCTACACCAGTCCCTCTTTTTAGTTTTAAATTTAGGAATTCCTGACTCAGGAAATGGCAGCTACAAAGAACATCTACTATGAACCTAAACTTAATTGCAAACCAGCAATTTAAAAGTTCCAATTGAAAATTCATAAAAATGCTTTGCTTTATAAAATTAAAGCATAAATTGTATTTTTTGATTTGTCTACATAATTTAAACATACATTTGACTGAAGAATTCTTGACTAAATTTATTTGACCAATTGTTCTGTATTGCTGTCAGAGTTTAGAAAACACATTTATTTGCTGGAGTTTTTTTAGATTAAAATATATTCAATCTCTAAATACTAAGAGTATCTGCTAAAGTGCTACAAACACAAAATTCTACCTCCAATTTTCTGATATGTTAAGAAAAAATAAAACTTGAATAGTTAAGTCGTTTTACTCTTATAAAATTTGCTAAGATTTCTCTATTTTCTTCACTAAGTATATTAATAATATATTAAGATCATTGTGTTTACTTTAAAATTAAGATAAATTAAAACCAAACTAGAAAACTCCGTAGTGAATTTTTATTTAATAGAAAACTCTTTATTCCCAAATTTTATTATTCCCAATCTAACAACTAATTTTCAGTTCTTATTTTGTAAATTTGCCCTAATAATTATAAATGCCTCAACTATCCAAAGTAATATATGCCAAAGTAATAGGTACAATCAAATTGTGTCACATAAATGAAATGTATTCTGTATATCATTACACTATTAATAATATTCCTCTTTATTTTTAATGGCCCTCTTAAAATGAAAATGTTTCCTAATTATACCCTAATGTTTTTCCACCTTAATATTTCATGTCTTTGAGACATGACTAAAATTACAGGGGAGTCATTGCAAATCTCATTAGCTTTTATATCACTAAAATTCAATTTCACAAGAAAACTCCCAGGTTTTAGGATGCATCCTTTATTTTATTTCTTTAGCTGATTTTAAATATATAACCACTTATTTGGGGGAATAAATGTAGCTTGAGTTTAGCATCTCTTTACCTTTTGGTGTATTTTCATAGTCTACAGGGATCAGAGCGGGGTGATGGTCATGTGCAGTTTTTAGAAGATTAATTAGAATCATTAATAAAAAACAGTTTTACTTCAACATCAGGACAAAAATAGTGAAGTGGTGTGGTTGCATGTTTCATCAATGAATTATTATCTCATTGCAGGCAGGGAACTGTTGTTTGAATCCAGTAAAAAATTAATCATATTAATCAATTATTAACTTTATTTTTGTGGTCAAAAGTATGGTGAGGGAACCATATTTTGCAAAATATAGCTCTCATAAACTTGAAAACATCTGTGGGTCATCTATTATGTGCCAGGCAATGTAAAAGTGCTGATGTGTCCTACAAAGATAAATTAACTAGAGTTTCTTAAATTTGAGAAACTCACTGAATTACCAAATTTTGATGAATTTTTTTCCATGGTCATTTTTCTACACAGTGAAAGTATCAGGTTCTATCTAAATAGGGCAATAGTTAATTCTGATGGGGGAGAAAACATCATTATTATAGAAGCCAACTTTGTGTAGCACAAATCTCTGCTTGTATTTCAGCCTACTCACCTTTATTTTGTTAACAGAGGCTGTGAAAATGAGTGCTCACTTAGAAGAAACGGAAATAATAAAATTAATAATAAAACAGAGGTGTAGAGGAATTTTCACAGTAGAACAGGTCAGTAGTTCATCTAGTTAGGTACATTTATTCTGAGTATTTATTTTCTAGGATAACCAAGACCACATATTTTAGAAAAAAGCGCTGTGCTGACGTAGTATAGCCTAATTTTCAATATTCTTCTACAGAGAAAATCTTTTCTTTATTCCACTAATGATTATATAAAGAAGAGAGATATACTTGAAGTCATGGTAAAAACATTATTCTATCTGAGTAATGAATAAAAATACTTCTTTATTTAAAGTATGTTCTTTTCAATTGACTTTTGAAGAATAAAATCTAGACTTTTAAACACTTTTTGTCATTACACATATGAATATACCTGATAGGATATAAAAGTTTGAGAAATGGGGCAATTATTTAATTGCAGACCTGTATATTTTTATTAAAGCAATTAAACCAAAACCTCTGAGCATATGCTATATGTCTTAGGTATGTGACAGAACTACTCTGAATATTACTTTGTTCCTTTAGAAGTCACTTATGTATGCTGACCTTTTTCTTAGCTAAAAGAGGTAAAAGCACTTCAAGCTATAAAGTGAAATTTTAAAATGATCAATATACTAGATAAAATAGAGTATCAATCTGTTTTTATCATTTCTTCCATAATAAATTAATAATGTCAAGATACTAACTGAAGCTGGGATTCTGGGGTGAAAAAGCTTTAAATTTTAATATGCTTTCAGATAGTGAAAATAAAATTCATTTTCCAAAGCTATAAGCATTTGTTATAAATACAGTGTATCCTGTTAGTCTGAATCTCAAACTTTCAGTATGTTATCTCACGTAACACACATTTAAAAGGCCATGTCACCTACATCAGGCCAGCTCTATTTTTTTTAAATTTTATTTTAATATGTTACATTAATCTCTTTCTTGATGGCGAATATGTGATTACACTAGTAAGTTCCATGAGCTTAAACCATTGTCTGAAAGTTGATGCAAATGACTTTCTTAATCAGATGCATTTCTTTTTTTTTTTTGCTTTTTTTCAAGTCTTTATTTATTTATTTATTTATTAAGTTTTTATTTTAATCACCTAGTGCTCATCACAAAAAATGTACTTCTTTTTTTTTTTTTTTGCTGTACCAATTGTGCCAGGTTGTATTTTTTTTCCTTTAAATTTTTGTATTGTTATGTTAACCATCATACATTACATCATTAGTTTTGGATGTAGTGTTCCATGCTGCATTGTTTGTGCATAACACCCAGTGCTCCAGACAGAACGTGCCTTCTTTAATACCCATCACCAGGCTAACCCATCCCCCCACCCCATTCCCCTCTAGAACCCTCAGTTTGTTTTTCAGAGTCCATTGTCTCTCATGGTTCATCTCCCCCTCTGATTTCCCCCCATTCATTCTTCCCCTCCTGCTATCTACTTCTTCTTTTTTTTCTTAACATAGATTGCAATATTTGTTTCAGAGGTACAGATCTGTGATTCAACAGTCTTGCACAATTCACAGCGCTCACCATAGCACATACCCTCCCCAATGTCTATCACCCAGCCACCCCATCCCTCCCACCCAACCCCACCCCTCCAGCAACCCTCAGTTTGTTTCATGAGATTAAGAATTCCTCATATCAGTGAGGTCATATGATACATATCTTTCTCTAATTGACTTATTTCGCTCAGCATAACACCCTCCGGTTCCATCCACATCATTGCAAATGGCAAGATCTCATTCCTTTTGATGGCTACATAATATTCCATTGTGTATATATACCACCTCGTCTTTATCCATTCAGCTGTCGATGGACATCTTGGCTCTTTCAGCAGTTTGTCTATTGTGGACATTGATGCTATAAACATCGGGGTGCATGTACCCCTTCGGATCCCTACATTTGTATCTTTGGGGCAAATACGCAGTAGTGCAATTGCTGGATCATATGGTAGCTCTATTTTCAACTGTTTGAGGAACATCCATACTGTTTTCCAGAGTGGTTGCACCAGCTTGCATTCCCACTAATAGTGTAAGAGGGTTCCCCTTTCTCCGCATCCCCACCAACATCTGTCATTTCCTGACTTGTTAATTTTAGCCATTCTGACTGGTGTGAGGTGGTATCTCATTGGGGTTTTGATTTGGATTTCCCTGATGCCGAGCGACGTTGAACACTTTTTCATGTGTCTGTTGGCCATTTGGATGTCTTCTTTTGGAAAAATGTCTGTTCATGTCTTCTGCCCATTTCTTGATTGGATTATTTGTTCTTTGGGTGTTGAATTTGATTAAGTTCTTTATAGATTTTGGATATTAGCCCTTTATTGATATGTGATTTGCAAATATCTTCTCCCATTCTGCTGGTTGCCTTTTGGTTTTGTTGACTGTTTCTTTTGCTGTGCAAAAGCTTTTTATCTTGATGAAGTCCCAATTGTTCATTTTTGCCCTTGCTTCCCTTCCTTTGGTGATGTTTCTAGGAAGAAGTTGCTGCGGCTGAGGTCGAAGAGATTGCTGACTGTGTTCTCCTTTCAGATTTTTGAAGGACTCCTGTCTCATGTTTAGGTCTTTCAACCATTTGGAGTCTATTTTTGTGTGTGGTGTAAGGAAATGGTCCAGTTTCATTCTTCTGCATGTGGCTGTCCAATTTTCCCTACACCATTTGTTGAAGAGACTGTCTTTTTTCCATTGGACATTCTTTCCTGCTTTGTCAAAAATGAGTTGACCATACAGTTGAGGGTCCATTTCTGGGCTCCCTATTCTGTTCCATTGATCTATGTGTCTGTTTTTGTGCCAGTACCATACCGTCTTGATGATGACAGCTTTGTAATAGAGCTGGAAGTCTGGAATTGTGATGCCGCCAGCTTTGCCTTTCTTTTTCAACATTCCTCTGGCTCTTCGGGGTCTTTTCTAGTTCCATGCAAATTTTAGGATTATTTGTTCCATTTCTTTGAAAAAAGTGGATGGTATTTTGATGGGGATTGCATTGCATGTGTAGATTGCTCTAGGTAGCATTGACATCTACACAATATTTGTTCTTCCAATCCATGAGCATGGAAAGTTTTTCCATTTCTTTGTGTCTTCTTCAATTTCTTTCATGAGTATTTTACAGTTTTGTGAGTACAGATCCTTTGCCTCTCTGGTTAGATTTATTCCTAGGTATCTATGGTTTGGGGTGCAATTGTAAATGGGATCGACTCCTTAATTTCTCTTTCTTCTGTCTTGCTATTGGTGTATAGGAATGCCACAGATTTCTGTGCATTGATTTTATATCCTGCCACATTACTGAATTCCTGTATAAGTTCTATCAGTTTTGGGTTGAGTCTTTTGGGTTTTCCACATAAAGTATCATATCATCTGCAAACAGTGAGAGTTTTATTTCTTCTTTGCCAATTTGGATGCCTTTGATTTCTATTTGTTGTCTGATTGCTGTTGCTAGGACTTCTAATACTATGTTGAATAGCAGTGGTGATAGTGGACATCCCTGCCGTGTTCCTGACCTTAGGGGGAAAGCTCTCAGTTTTTCCACATTGACAATGATATTCACCGTAGGTTTTTCATAGATGGCTTTCATGATATTGAGGTATGTACCCTCTATCCCTATACTCTGAAGAGTTTTGATCAAGAAAGGATGCTGTACTTTGTCTAATGCTTTTTCTGCATCTATTGAGAGAATCATATGGTTCTTGTTCTTTCTTTTGTTAATGTATTGTATCACGTTGATTGATTTGCCATTTTGAACCAACCTTGCAGCCCAGGATAAATCACACTTGGTCGTGGTGAATAATCCTTTTAATGTACTGTTGGATCCTATTGGCTAGGATTTTGGTGAGAATTTTTACATCCATGTTCATCAAGGATATTGGTCTGTAATTCTTTTTGATGGGGTTTTTGTCTGGTGTTGGGATTCAGGTAATGGTGGCGTCATAAAACGAGCTTGGAAGTTTTCCTTCCATTTCTATTTTTTGGAACAGTTTCAGAAGAATAGGTATTAATTCTTCTTTAAATGTTTGGGAGAATTCCCCTGGGAAGCGATCTGGCCCTGGGCTTTTGTTTGTTGGGAGATTTTTGATGACTGCTTCAATTTCCTTAGTGGTTATAGGT
>NW_027397066.1:96892820-96893858 GCF_003265705.2 Callorhinus ursinus | reverse complement strand
TTCGTTGATCTGTTCTACTGTTCTTTTGGTTTCTATTTCATTGATTTCTGCTCTGATCTTTATTATTTCTGTTCTCCTGCTGGGTTTAGGCTTTATTTGCTGTTTTTTCTCTAGCTCCTTTAGGTGTAGGGTTAAGTTGTGTATTTGAGACCTTTCTTGATTCTTGAGAAAGTCTTGTATTGCTATATAATATCCTCTTAGGACTGCCTTTGCTGCATCCTAAAGATTTTGAACAGTTGTTTTCATTTTCATTGGTTTCCATCAATTTTTTTAATTCCTCCTTATTTTCCTGGTTGACCCATTCATTCTTTAGTAAGATGCTCTTTAGCCTCCATATATTTGAGTTCTTTTCGACTTTCCTCTTGTGATTGAGTTCTAGTTTCAAAGCACTGTGGTCTGAAAATATTCAGGGAATAATCCCAATGTTTTGGTACCAGTTGAGACCTGGTTTGTGACCTAGGATGTGATCTATTCTGGAGAATGTTCCATGGGCACTAGAGAAGAATGTGTATTCTGTTGCTTTGGGATGGAATGTTCTGAATATGTCTGTGAAGTCCATTTGGTCCAGTGTGTCATTTAAAGTCTTTATTTCCTTGTTGATCTTTTGCTTAGATGATCTGTCCATTTCAGTGAGGGGGTCTGTTAAAGTCCCCCACTATTATTGTATTGTTGTCAGTGTGTTTCTTTGCCTTTGTTATTAATTACCTTATATAATTGGCTGCTATCATGTTAGGGGCATAGATATTTATAATTGTTAGATCTTGTTGGATAGACCTTTTAAGTAGGATATCGTGTCCTTCTTCATCTCTTATTACAGTCTTTGGTTTAAAATCTAATTTGTCTGATATAAGGATTGCCACCCCAGCTTTCTTTTGGTGTCCCTTAGCATGGTAAATTGTTTTCCACCCCCTCACTTCCAATCTGGGGGTGTCTTTGGGTCTAAAATGAGTCTCTTGCAGACAGCATATCAATGGGTCTTGTTTTTTAATCCAATATGATAGCCTGTGTCTTTTGATTGGAGCATATAGCCCATTTACA
>NW_027397066.1:96840363-96887820 GCF_003265705.2 Callorhinus ursinus | reverse complement strand
GGATGGTATTTTGATGGGGATTGCATTGCATGTGTAGATTGCTCTAGGTAGCATTGACATCTACACAATATTTGTTCTTCCAATCCATGAGCATGGAAAGTTTTTCCATTTCTTTGTGTCTTCTTCAATTTCTTTCATGAGTATTTTACAGTTTTGTGAGTACAGATCCTTTGCCTCTCTGGTTAGATTTATTCCTAGGTATCTATGGTTTGGGGTGCAATTGTAAATGGGATCGACTCCTTAATTTCTCTTTCTTCTGTCTTGCTATTGGTGTATAGGAATGCCACAGATTTCTGTGCATTGATTTTATATCCTGCCACATTACTGAATTCCTGTATGAGTTCTATCAGTTTTGGGTTGAGTCTTTTGGGTTTTCCACATAAAGTATCATATCATCTGCAAACAGTGAGAGTTTTATTTCTTCTTTGCCAATTTGGATGCCTTTGATTTCTATTTGTTGTCTGATTGCTGTGGCTAGGACTTCTAATACTATGTTGAATAGCAGTGGTGATAGTGGACATCCCTGCCACGTTCCTGACCTTAGGGGGAAAGCTCTCAGTTTTTCCACATTGACAATGATATTCACTGTAGGTTTTTCATAGATGGCTTTCATGATATTGAGGTATGTACCCTCTATCCCTATACTCTGAAGAGTTTTGATCAAGAAAGGATGCTGTACTTTGTCTAATGCTTTTTCTGCATCTATTGAGAGAATCATATGGTTCTTGTTCTTTCTTTTGTTAATGTATTGTATCACGTTGATTGATTTGCCATTTTGAACCAACCTTGCAGCCCAGGATAAATCACACTTGGTCGTGGTGAATAATCCTTTTAATGTACTGTTGGATCCTATTGGCTAGGATTTTGGTGAGAATTTTTACATCCATGTTCATCAAGGATATTGGTCTGTAATTCTTTTTGATGGGGTTTTTGTCTGGTGTTGGGATTCAGGTAATGGTGGCGTCATAAAACGAGCTTGGAAGTTTTCCTTCCATTTCTATTTTTTGGAACAGTTTCAGAAGAATAGGTATTAATTCTTCTTTAAATGTTTGGGAGAATTCCCCTGGGAAGCGATCTGGCCCTGGGCTTTTGTTTGTTGGGAGATTTTTGATGACTGCTTCAATTTCCTTAGTGGTTATAGGTCTGTTCAGGTTTTCTATTTCTTCCTAGTTCAGTTTTGGTAGTTGATACATCTCTAGGAATGCATCCATTTCTTCCAGGTTATCTAATTTGCTGGCCTATAGTTGCTTATAATATGTTCTTATAATTGTTTGTATTTCTTTGGTGTTGGTTGTGATCTCTCCTCTTTCATTCATGATTTTGTTGATTTGGGTCATTTCTCTTTTCTTTTGGATAAGTCTGGCCAGGGGTTTATCGATCTTGTTAATTCTTTCAAAGAACCAGCTCCTAGGTTCGTTGATCTGTTCTACTGTTCTTTTGGTTTCTATTTCATTGATTTCTGCTCTGATCTTTATTATTTCTGTTCTCCTGCTGGGTTTAGGCTTTATTTGCTGTTTTTTCTCTAGCTCCTTTAGGTGTAGGGTTAAGTTGTGTATTTGAGACCTTTCTTGATTCTTGAGAAAGTCTTGTATTGCTATATAATATCCTCTTAGGACTGCCTTTGCTGCATCCTAAAGATTTTGAACAGTTGTTTTCATTTTCATTGGTTTCCATCAATTTTTTTAATTCCTCCTTATTTTCCTGGTTGACCCATTCATTCTTTAGTAAGATGCTCTTTAGCCTCCATATATTTGAGTTCTTTTCGACTTTCCTCTTGTGATTGAGTTCTAGTTTCAAAGCACTGTGGTCTGAAAATATTCAGGGAATAATCCCAATGTTTTGGTACCAGTTGAGACCTGGTTTGTGACCTAGGATGTGATCTATTCTGGAGAATGTTCCATGGGCACTAGAGAAGAATGTGTATTCTGTTGCTTTGGGATGGAATGTTCTGAATATGTCTGTGAAGTCCATTTGGTCCAGTGTGTCATTTAAAGTCTTTATTTCCTTGTTGATCTTTTGCTTAGATGATCTGTCCATTTCAGTGAGGGGGTCTGTTAAAGTCCCCCACTATTATTGTATTGTTGTCAGTGTGTTTCTTTGCCTTTGTTATTAATTACCTTATATAATTGGCTGCTATCATGTTAGGGGCATAGATATTTATAATTGTTAGATCTTGTTGGATAGACCTTTTAAGTAGGATATCGTGTCCTTCTTCATCTCTTATTACAGTCTTTGGTTTAAAATCTAATTTGTCTGATATAAGGATTGCCACCCCAGCTTTCTTTTGGTGTCCCTTAGCATGGTAAATTGTTTTCCACCCCCTCACTTCCAATCTGGGGGTGTCTTTGGGTCTAAAATGAGTCTCTTGCAGACAGCATATCAATGGGTCTTGTTTTTTAATCCAATATGATAGCCTGTGTCTTTTGATTGGAGCATATAGCCCATTTACATTTAGAGTAACTATTGAAAGATATGAATTTAGTGCCATTGTATTGCCTGTAAGGTGAATGTTACTGTATATTGAGTGTGTTCCTTTCTGTTCTATGCTGCCTTTAGGTTCTCTTTGCTTAGAGGACCCCTTTCAATATTTCTTGTAGGGCTGGTTTCATGTTTGCAAATTCCTTTAGTTTTTGTTTGTCCTGGAAGCTTTTTATCTCTCCTTCTATTTTCAATGACAGCCTAGCTGGATATAGTATTCTTGGCTGTATATTTTTCTCCTTTAGTGCTCTGAAGATATCATGCCAGTCCTTTCTGCCTGCCAGGTCTCTGTGGATAGGTCTGTTGCCAATCTAATGTTTCTACCACTACAGATTACAGATCTCTTCTCCTGAGCTGCATTCAGGATTTTCTCTTTGTCTATGAGACTCGGAAGTTTTACTATTAGATGTTGGGGTTTTGACCTAATTTTATTGATTTTGAGAGAGGGTTCTCTGTGCCTCCTGGATTTTGATGCCTATTTCCTTCCCCACATTAGGGAAGTTCTCTGCTATAATTTGTTCCAATATACCTTCTGCATTTCTCTCTTTCTCTTCTTCTGGGATCCCAATTATTCTAATATTTTTTGTCTTATGTTATCACTTATTTCTCGAATTCTGCCCTCATGATCCAGTAGTTGTTTATCTCTCTTTTTCTCAGCTTCTTAATTTTCCATCATTTGGTCTTCTATATCACTGATTCTCTCTTTTGCCTCGTTTATCCTAGCAGTTAGTGCCCCCTTTTTTGATTGCACCTGATTAATAGCCTTTTTGATTTCGACTTGGTTAGGTTTTAGTTCTTTTATTTCTCCAGAAAGGGTTTCTCTAATAACTTCCATGCTTTTTTCAAGCCCAGCTAGTATCTTTAAAATCATGATTCTGAACTCTAGGTCAGACATTGTGCTAATGTCCATACTGGGTAGGTCCCTGGCAGTCGGTACTACCTCTTGTTGTTTTTGTTGAGGTGATTTTTTCCATCTTGTCATTTTGTCCAGAGAATAGTTGAATGAGAGAACAAAATGCTAACAGAGTAACAACGTCCCCAGAAAATATACTCTAAACAAATCAGAAAAGACCTGAAACCAGGAGAAAAGAAAGATAAAAGAAAGAAAAAAAAGAAAAGAAAGAAAAAGAAAAAGATAAAAACAAACAAAAACACTACAAAACAAAACAAAAAACAGAATATGATCAAATATGATCATGCTTATGCATAGATCAGTGCCACACACTAGATTTTGGGTGTATTTTGGTCTGTTAGAAGAAAGTGCCTCCCAAAATTTTAAAGAAAGAAAGACTTACATATGTACAAAATAAGAGTTGATACAATGAAGGGATGGACTATGACTGTAAAGATGAAAATTGCAAACAAATTTATAAAAGGAATTGATAAGAAGTTGTTTGAAAAAAGAAAGAAGAGGATTTAAAAAAAAAGAAAGAAAGAAAAACAAAGGGGAGAGAATGTGATCAGGCAGAATTCTAGAACAAAGCCATACACTAGAGATTTAGTGTATATTTTGATCTGTTAGAAGAAACTGTATCTCAAAATTTTAAAGAGGAACAACATATATATATATGCCAATAATAAGGGTAACTACTATGAAGTAATAGATAATGACTCTAAAAATGAAAAATAAAAATGTTTTTAAAAAAAGGGATTGATAAGATGTTGGTTGAAAAAGGGAAAAAGAAAAATTTAAAAAAAGTTAAAAAAATTAACTTTGGAAGACTAAAGAATCATGGTAAAAAAGCCATTAATTCTATGTGCTGTATTCCCCTAGCGCTGGAGTTCTGCCATTCTCATTGATCGGTAAACTTGGTCTTGGCTGGCTGTTCCTGCTGATCTTCTGGGGGAGGGGCCTGTTGTCATGGTTTCCAAATGTCTTTGCTGGAGGCGGAATTGCCCCGCCTTGTCTGTCCGGGGGTACGTAATCTGCTCGTGTTTGCTCTCAGGAGCTTTTGTTCCCTGCAAGCTCTTGGTACAGCTTTGCAGGATGAGAGCGAAAATGGCAGCCTCCCAATCTCCGCCCCTGAGGAGGCAAGAACTCGGGGCCCCACTCCTCAGTGCACCCCTGGAGAAAAGCAGTAAGTCACTCCCGTCTCCCTGGTCTCCAGCCGCACTCCGTGCTCACCCGGCCTGTGACCGAGCGTTTCTATCTCTGGCACCCGACCCGGTGCAGAGTCTCCAAACCCAGTGGATCCCTGTGGTGCGCTCCCATGCTGCTCCCCCCAGGGGAGGAAGGGGAGTCTCCCCGGATCTGCTGCTTGTTGGGTCCCTGCTGGAGGAGCAGTGGCCCAACTGGGCCGCAGATCACGGTTTATGGCAACCCTGAGCTGAGAGCTCGTGCCTCGGCTCCATCTCTGCAGCCGGCTTCCCTCCTCTGATACCTGGGAGCTCTGCTGCACTCAGTCATGCCCGGTCTTTCTATGACCCTGAGGGTCCTGAGACCACACTGTCCCAGCAAGGGTTCCATCCCCAGCTTAGCCACTGGATCGATGTCCCTCAGCGGAGCCCTTCTAAAAGTTCCGATTTTGTGCTCCGCGGCTCTATCACTTGCCAGAAGGGGCCAACGGCGGCCCCCTCCCCCGCTGTCTATCCTCCCAAATATCGCCTCGGATTCACTTCTCCCCACGTCCTACCTTCCAGAAAGTGGTCTCTTTTCTGTTCAGAGAGTTGTTGCTATTCTTTTCTTCAATCTCCTGTTGAGTTCGTAGGTGTTCAGAATGGTTTGATCCCTATTCAGCTGAATTCCTGAGACCAGACGAAATCCAGGTCTCCTATTCCTCTGCCATCTTGCTCCACGCCCCCAGAAGCATTTCTTAATTAGAATCGGTGTTGGTTAACATGATAATTAAAAAAGTTATGTGCAGTATGTATACTTAAGAAGTGTTGTCTTCAATTTTCTGAGAGAATTCTGATGATTAGTTTTTAATAATATTCTCTGAAATTCAAAGTCATAATTTTATTTTTTTCTTCATTTCTTTCAACAAGTTTTTTACAACCTATGGAGTAAGATTGGACAATTTGTGTATGTGTCCATTCTTTAAAATAATGGGATGTTAAATTTATGAAAACTCAGATGCTATGGAATAAAACACTCGAGTCACTAGACTATAAATCTATAAATAGCTACAAGGTAAACAATGAGTAAAGATACATTACTCTCACTGCTTAGGAAAAAAGTTCTCGCTTAAAGCCAGAATACAAATACATTCAAATACAAAAGACCAGTTTCATGAAATGCTTAAGGTCAAATACAGTGGTATTGCTCTGAAGATACATACATAGGAAAGAAATTGATCAAAACATAACAGTGAAAATCACGAAGAAGCTTAGTATATTGAGATGAGGTTAAAATCCTTATTTGTATTTTATAACTTCTTTCTTTTGATGGCAGTAAGATGTTATATGGCAATATTTTACCCAGGAGGACTCTAATTTTGAAACATTTTATTTCTAAGAGAAAAAGAAGGAACAAAACCAGCTATCAGAATCATATATTGTTCTTTCATAGAAAATAGCCAGCAAGCCATAAATCATACAGCCCTAATCTTGGACTATTTCTTGCAATCATGGAAATTAAGAAAGAATAGAATGAGAAAAAAAGAGGAAAAGGTGAAAAAGGAGGATTTTAAGAGAAGGAGGGAGAGGGTGAAGGGAAGGGGGATAGGGATTGAGAGTGACAGAGAAAAGATGAAAAAAAAGAAAAAGCAAGAAATTGATGTACCCCATTCTGATTCGCCTCAATGGACATTTGGAAGAAGATACACTTTGGCAGTAAAATGTGTTTTTTTTTTATTTCTGAATATTTTAAACATAATCTTTATGGTGTGGAGATTGTCTTTTTTCCCTCTCACATGGTTAATAACTGTAAATTCATATTCTATCAGGGTTATTTTTCACTGGAGTTCCCACCATCCTGAATTGTCCAGACAAGATTTTAAGTTTTCTTTGGCCAGCATCTGAAGTTCACTTATTCTGGACTGACATTGTGTTAACGTTTGGATTCATGTTCTGCCATGATGTTGGTAATAGTTTAAGTGACCTCAAAAAGAATATACTTCCAAGTCCTGATCCCTGGTACTTGTGAATGTGCCCTTATTTGGAAATAGGGTCTTTGTGGGTGTAACTAAGTATCTCAGAATGAAATCATCTTGAATTTAGGGTGTGCCCTAAATCCAATGGCCCATGTGCTATGAGTGACAGATTTCAGATACAGAGAAGGTAAGGTAAGGATGGAGACAGATTGGAGTGATGTGTCTATTAGCCAAGAAGTGTCAAGCATCCACCAGAAGCTGGGAGAAAGGTGTGGGATAGATTCTGACTCAGAACCTGCAGAAGGGACCAACATCTTGTTTGGGATTTCTGGTTTTCAGAACCATGTGAGAAAAAATTTCAGTTGTTGTAAGCCACCAAGTTTGTGGTACTGTATTACCACAGCCCAAGGAAACAAATATAGTAGCATTATCTAAGACTCCACAAAACTCGTGGGGCAAGTTTAAAGTTCAGATGGTTTCTTCGTGATTCTTTAGCCATTCACACCCTTGTCAGACTGCTATCCCTCTGTAGCTTCACAATGCTGACACTTCGTAATTATCTAATTTTGTGTTGTCATTAAAATTGGTCTCTAAGGCCAATATTTGGTTTTTAGAATCATGATTTTTTTTTTCCTACTTCAGCTCCCATTGACAACTTTGTCTTTTCTGAGTTTCTTTCTTTTTTTTTTAGTGTTTTTTTTAATTTTTTATTGTTATGTTAATCATTTTCTGAGTTTCTATTTTGTTTTTGGAAGTCGTAAATTTCCTTATCTCATTTTAGAGCTCAGCTATGGAGTTTTTTTAAAGTCACACTTTTTCGTGGTGCCTGAGTAGCTCAGTCAGTTAAGTGTCCAACTCTGGACTTCAGCTCAGGTCATGATCTCAAGGCTGTGAAGTCAAGCCCCTCGTTGGGCTCTGTGCTGGGTGTGGAACATGCTTAGGATTCTCTTTCTCCTTCTCCTTCTGCCCCATCCTCACCCCACTCTCATTCTCTCTAAATAAATAAATAAGTAAATAAATGCCACACTGTTTCATATATATTAAATATATTATATAATGTATATTATATATATATATATATATAATTATACATAATGTATATATAATGTATATACATATATAGAAATATATATGGGATGTTCCTGGACATGGGTTAAGTGTCTGACTCTTGGTTTCAGTTCAGGTCATGATTTCAGGGATGGTGGTACTGAACCCCTCATCATGCTCCCCACTCCCAGTGGGGAGTCTGCTTGAAGATTCTCCCCCTCTGCCCCTTCCCTGATTCATGCTCACTCTCTCTCTTTCTCAAATAAATAAATAAATCTTAAAAAAGGAATATATATTATATTTATATGTGTGAAAAATTTATATGTGTGAAAAGATGGACACAGGGAGTTGTATGTGTTATAGGGATCTTTTCATACTGATTTTACTTGTCATGGAAAAAAGCCTTTTAAAACTGAAATTAGGTAAAATGGATGCATATTTTATGGAGAACTGAACTGATTTCCAAAGATTCCTTTACTTAGCCAAATACAACTTTCGTTCTCACAAATTATGTAAAATTGGAGAATAGTTCTAAGAACATTTGAAGAGTCACTTTTGTAACCCCATTTACACAGTTGCAGAGTATGTTAAGAATTGTGGATCCGTTGGCTATCTTCATGGATGGGAAGATACAATATTGTTAAAATGTCCATACTACTCAAAGCAACTTACAGATCCAATGCAGTCCCCATCAAAATCTGAATGAAGTTGGAGGCATCACACATCTTGATTTCAATACATGTTCCAAAAATATGATAATCAACACATGTAGTACTAGGGTAAAGACAGACACATAGACCAATAGAATGGAATAGAGAGCTTAGAAATAAACCCTTGCAAGTGCAGCCAAGTGGTCTTTGACAAAGATGCGAGACCAGTCAATGGCGAAGGGAGAATCCCTTCAACAAATGGTCCTGGGAAAAGTTGATATCCACATGAAATATTATGAACTTGGACCCTTACCTTACACCGTGCACAAAAATTAACTTAAAATGAGTCTTTAAACTAAACATAAGACCTAAAACTATAAAACTCCTAGAAGAAAACATAGGGAAAAGACTTCCTGATGTTGGATTTGACAATGATTTCTTGTCTATGACATCAAAATATAGGCAGCAAAAGCAAAAATAGACAAATGGGACATCAAACTGAAAATCTCCTCTGCACAAAAACAAACAAACAATAGAGTGAAAAGGCAATCTACAGAATGGGAGCAAATACTTGCAAATAATGTACTGACTAGGAGCTAATATCTGGACTGCATAAATAACTCCTACAACTCAACAACAACAACAACAACAAGAACACATAATCCAATTTAAAAATAGGCAAGAGTTTAATAGACATTTCTCCAAAGCAGACATACAAATGGTCATCAGGCATATGAAAGGATGTTCAATGCAGTAATCTTTAGAGAAATAAAAATAAAAACCACAATGTAATATCATCTCAGAATCATTAGGAAGCCACTATAAAAAAGAAAAACCAAACCAAACCAACAAACCAAAAAAAGCGCAAGTAGCAAGTACTGCTGAAGATGTGGAGAAACTGGAACACTTGGGCACTTCAGGTGGCAATGTAAAATGGGGCAGCTGCTAAGGAAAACAATAGGGAGTTTCTTCAAAAAATTAAAAATACAATTACTATATGAGCTAGCAATCCTACTTCTGAGTGTATATCTGAAATAATTGAAAATAGTATCTTGAAGAGCTATTTACACCCCCATGCTCATTGCAACTCTACTCACAATAGCCAAAAGGTAGAGGTAACCCAAAGGTCCATGGATGAACGAATAAAGAAAATATGGTACATACATAAAATGGAAAATGACTCATCTTTATATAAAAGGAAAGCCTGCCATATGCTACAATACGGACAAAACTCAAAGACATTATGATAAATGAAATAAGCCAGTCATAAAACGAAAAATACTGTATGGTTCTGGTATATGTCAAACTCACAGAAGCAGAAATTAGAATGATGGTTGCTAGGGACTGAGGGTGGGGGCAGAAATGAGTTATTCAATAGTACTGAGTTTCAGTTTTGCAAGATGAAAATTTCTAGTGACCTGTTGCCTAACAATATGAATAAAGTTAACACTACTAAATTGTATACTTAAAAATGGTGAAGACTGTAATTTTCAAAGCTAAAAAATTAAAAATAAATAGGTTGATAAATCTAGGACCTTATCAACCCTCTAATACAAACAGAGCAAAAAAAAAAAGAATTCTGGATACTTGCACAATATACTAATTAGTTAATTCAAACTAAATTATTTGTAATGGCACAAGTCATTAGATAGTCTAAAGAAAACAGAGTAGAGCACACATTGAAGCAATGCGAACAGGTTCATCTGAAAATCTTACATTTCTTGTACCAGTACCTGATACTTAACTAGATATAGAAGCAGAAACCACTTACTCTGCAGCCAGCCCATAAACTCAGCATTGGATGCAATGTTTTATATTAAACACGGCTCTCCGCTGCTGCATCCAGCCTTCCTCCTGCGATGTGTGTCAGCAGCACTACCCTGAGCCAGCTCTCTAGAGCTGTGTTCATCTGCCATGTCTCTAAGTCATAGCGCTTTCCTGCACAGCCAAGCCTGTCGTTTATGCACAGTGCAGAATGTACTGGGCAGCTTGCCTAGAATATGCCATGTTCTTGCCTTTTTTAAAAGATGTAGCACAGAAGCATCGCAAGTCCTTTTCTTTATAAACATCCTTCATGACATTTATCTCTTCTCTCCCAACATTGTAAAACTTACCTGCTATAATAACAGGGAACCTCTGATTATGATTATGATTATGATTATGCCATCCTCTGACGACAAGTTGTGGGAGTGCTGAGATACTGACTAGAATTCGACCCCCTTAAAAAATTTGGAACAGAATGGGCTCAAGAAGGCATTTTTTTTTTTTAAAGATTTTATTTATTTATTTGTCAGAGAGAGAGAGAGAAAGAGCACAAGCAGGAGGGGCAGCAGGCAGAGGGAGAAGTAGGCTCCCCGCTGAGCGGGGAGCGGGGAGCCCTACCTGGGACTCGATCCCAGGATTCTGGGATCATGACCTGAGCCGAAGGCAGCTGCTTAACCAACTGAGCCACCCAGGCATCCCAAGAAGGCGTTTCACTTGTCAGAATCTTCAGGCTCGGAGTCTGAACTTAAGAACAAGGATTGTTGTCGCCTTCTGCAGAATGAACAGGCATCCAGAATGTGCATTTGTTATATTTTGATGACTCTGTTAGCACCTTATTCTGCTCACACGTGCTGTACACTATTTACGTGAGAAACTGCTTCTCAAGTTTCTGTAATAGCTAGTGCTTAGGCACTTTTTAAGGATTTTTATACTGGTCACGTTTGTTTCAGAAACATTTTAAAAGTGAAAAGCTTTATTTTTAACTACATATAAAAGGTAATTCTTCAGCATATCATTTAGGACATCTCAAATATCATTTTGATAAAAAGCAGTATAAATAGCAACACTGTCTCTATCAAGGATGTCTATTTTTGACATATTTATGTCAATATTGAGAATTATATAGACCAGATTTCCATAATTCTATTGTCAACAAGAAATTATTTTATATTTGCTTAGGTTCCACCTATACCCCAGACCACAGCACACTTTTCCCCCATAGCTCTCTATTTTGCCTGCTTCAAGCTAGATTGAATATGTCAGAATGTATGAATCCTAGGAAGAAGGACAACTGACATCAAACTTTTCGATAAGTCTCAAGGGAACTATTTTAAACAACCTTGGTTTCCAAAGTTAAGGACATGTTTAGTTATTAAACAACAGCTCTTGAGAATGCGTTCTACTTTTTGGTGTTGTCAACATTGGTTTTGTTGGAATCCTAACCTCAACAGCAAAGTGTAGTATCAGTAAGGGAAAAACATTCTAGGAACCAGCAGATTTTCAACAAAGAGTACTGTCAACACCACCTTCCTAATTTGTGGGGCTCAGTGAGAAATGGAAACAGGGAGCAGCTTGTTCAAAATGCAGAAAAAAGATGACTTTAAAGATACCAACACATAGAGGTTTTTCCATTTTTTTCTGCAGTGTCTGTCTGACTTCTCATGGTATTTTTATTTGCTATTTAATGTCAGTCTAAGTAAAGAAAAATAATACTTTAAGTTATGAGCATGAATTTTACCATTTATTAATATCTTGTACAATGACATTTTAAATGTAAATGTAAGAGCATTTTAGTCCTTTACAGAATTCCCAAAATCACACAGCTTGTATCTCATAGCTTGTATATGCATGTGTATTCCATTCTTACCAGGACAGGGTAACACTACACAAGCCAATGAAACGTTTTTGTTTTGGTTCTTTATTCACGCACAGTCAACCAACACCTTCTGCTTTTGGCTAACGATGAGGAAGAACTGAAAGGAAAAGGAGTTATGGGTTGCCCTCCATTTCCCTTTCCTTCTGTGTCATCATTTAAGTGGTTGGTTAAAATGGCAAAGTGATTTAGGAGTAAGAAAGAATACCTCAGGGTCCCTTGGTTGTTGGCATTTCTTAGAACACCATCGCCTTCTTTAAGCAAAACCAAGATCTGTTTCACGTGAAAAGCCTGGCCTCCCAGTTCTGTTGGTACCCACGCTTAGTCATAGACCTCACGCTCTCACCTTGTACTTGAACTGAGTCTCGCTGAACTCCTTTCCTATGGATTATTGGCTCACCAGAGTCTTGAGCTCATGCAGCCTCCTGAGCGCATACACAAGTGAGTGTATCTCCTGCTTGAAACCAGGCATGCCCCCCCAACCCAGTGCGGGGCCCTGTGCACTTGGACATCTACTGGTCACATGCCTGTGAATTCAGCTCTCAATGCTGTATTAGTCCAGAATGATTCAGCAGTAATTTTATTTTGCAATCACTGCAGCATCTGATTTTGACAATAAAAATTAATGGTACTCATTGTTAACAGCTCATTGTGTACAAATCAGGGAAACTTGAGCAGAACAGTAATAGGTAGTTGTAAAATAATGTAAGTTCTGCCCCTAGCCCTGAGCCTGGCAGGCAGTAGGCACTCAAAATTATTTATTTCAGAATTTTATTATTTAATTGAATCAGGTATCTTGTCATGGCTCATTTCCCTTATTATTTTTATTTATTTTATTTTTTAAAAGATTTTATTTATTTATTTATTTGACAGAGAGAGACACAGCGAGAGAGGGAACACAAGCAGGGGGAGTGGGAGAGGGAGAAGCAGGTTTCCCGTGTGGAGCAGGGAGCCCGATGCAGGGCTCCATCCCAGGGTCCTAGGATCATGACCTGAGCCGAAGGCAGACGCTTAACTGCTGAGTCACCCAGGTGCCCTATTCCCTTATTATTTTTAAATTATTTCATGTTTTCAAAAATAATTGCTGTTAAGTAACAACATACTAGAGAAAAACACATACCCAGAATATCAATAATTTTCTTAAAACAGGAAGGTTTCATTATATTTTTAATTTAGTAATAGACTTCATTTTAATTAATTGTTTTTCTTTTGAATCCAGAATGCTGCCTATGTTACAATCTTAAAAACACCAATCTACATATTTTTTTTCTATTTTGCATGTTTTTTTCTTTCTTCTGAGATAGCCCCTAGCTTTAGGAGAAGCTTACAAATTGTCATAAGAAGATACCTCTAGCCCTAAACTCTTCTACAAATCCTTGTTGACATCCACCAGGGATATAATGGGTCCAACCCAGCCTTTGGATGTGTATGGATCTCCATTCCTGGTGTATGTAACTACCTCAAATGCCCCTGGTTTTGGGATCTCCGTGTTTGGGGTTCTTCTTGTCCAAAACTCAGAATTTTGGGTCAGTTATGCAGGTTTTCTAAGCCTTTTTATTCCACTGAGGCATAAAATAATATTTTAGTTTTCTGCATAACCAGGTCATGAGAAGCAGAAAGCATTATCCTGGGCCTTCCCTCCATCTATCCAAGCCGTTCTACCTCTCCTTCAGCCACTATGTGAGGCAGTGAGTATTTTTCAAGGCTCTCTTCCTCCAGAGCTCCTAATGGGAAGCAAATTCTTTCTCATTGGAATTCTCCTGATGGCAATCACATTTTCCCAGTTTTTTTTTTTTTTTTCAGGAAAGAGTAAGGGATGGTCACTGAGAACTCATTCAAAGAGAAGGATTTTCTCTCTAGTTTTATCCCAACTAAATTACTGCCTGAAATTCCACTTCTCCCAAAATTCAACTTCTAATAGGAGATAAAATGTTCTTGTGGTATTTTGATCACTTATCCTATTTTATGGCATTTAGGAAAAACTTGAAGTTCAGAAAATAAACTTCCCCTGTAAAGTTTTTGCAGTGGACCAACACCATGCTTTTTACAAGGTTCTATTTTGAAAGTCAAATATAAACCAATTTTTGTTTCCTTTGCTGGGTTCTACCATACCTATAAAGCATTTAATGCTTCTGGTTTTGGCCTGTAAGGAAGTAAAAATAGTGAACTCCATTTACAAGTGTGAATCCATTACACTTTTTATCTTTTTAAAGATTTATTTATTTATTTCGGGGGGTGCAGAGGGAGAGGGGAGAGGGAATCCCAAGCACACTACACATTGAGCATGGAGCCTGATGCGGGGCTCCATCCCATGACCCTGAGATCATGACCTGAACCAAAATCAAGTCAGATGCTTAACCGAATGCACCACCCAGGTGCCCCAATCCATTCAGCTTTATGAGCATTGACCAAGACTGTCTTAATATTTCCATCAGCTGAACTAAACTTTGGATAGATTTGTTCCCGACTATAGGTCACTGACCTCTCTTTTCTTAGAGCTTTTACTTTGAGAAAACTGTGATTGTTAATTCTTTCTCTGTCCCTTTTAAATGTATATAAATCTTCTCCCCAGTGTTATAACTCAGGACTGAATTTCACAAGGACCTAAAAATCCTCTCTTTGAAATGTAAACATCAAAGGGCATAGCATCCCTATATCCCCGTCTCTGTCCCAGGATAAAAGTGTAACTGCCATGAGTGCCGATTAGAAGATACAGATGGCTTAATCACAGAGAAAAACATTTGCCAACTCAGAAATAACCCAATATGTTCACATTTCATTGGTCAACCTCCTCTTTAATGTTCTGCAATACCCTACACTAGCTCACCCCAGGGCTTAGAAACCCATCTACCTTTTGTTTTAGCAGAACTGAATTTAGTCTCTCTTCCCTATTGCAATAGTTTTAAATAAAGTCTTTCTTGCCTGTTTAACTTTATCTGGCATAATTTTGCTTGGACAGCAACATTGGAAGACCTACAAATCTTATAAGTGAAGAGCAAGAGTCCCAAATTCTTCTGTTCAAAAACAACAACCATTGCCAGACTTCAAAGGTGAATTTGGAAAATACCTTAAAGGATGTAAAATGTTCATTGTGGACAGAAAGAACTTGACTTCCCCTAGTTGTTTTCCCCTAACATTTTTTGATAAAACCAAACTGTCCATCAATGGCTGCTATAATGGAGAGCAATTTCCCTCAACCAATCATAACCAACTGTTCCTGAAACTAGCCGATACATCCTCATGATAAACCTCCCTAAGAACCCCACCTTCATTCTGCTAAGGTAATACAAGCCTTTGAAATTGCCTCACTGTTTCATGTTTAATGATGCCCAGGTAATTTTCTTGTAGCTCTACAATGAATAGTCTGGTGATGTTTCTATTAATGAAAAAGTTTGGTAGAGCCATCATTACTATGCTTGCATATTTCTTAAAGAAAACAAGAATGCAGACTGAAATTTGACAATGTATATTTTAGAAGCATATTTTTAGAGACCATACATTTTCATGCATATTTTAAAACATTATTGGTCCTTAAATTATTATTCTAATTTCATTTCATATTATATTACAAGCTTAGACGAATCTAGAAGATTGATTCTCAATCAGGGATGATTTTGTCCCCAGCCCCGAGGAGATATTTGGCATTGTCTGGAGACATTTTTAATTATCATGACTGGGAGAGGTGGGGTTACTGGTGTCTAATGGATAAAGGACAGGAACACTACAACATTTTACAGTGTATAGGACACCCTCAAACAGCAAAAAATTACCTAGTGCAAAATGTCAATAGTGACAAGGTTGAGAAACTCTGTCCTAGAAAGTAGAAATGGCTTGATTTTTGTGAATACTTCTGTATCTTAATGAAACTTGAGTAAATTAGTTGTTTTACCAGGCACATTATAAGATTGGTGGCTTTCTATAAAAAAATAACACAGTAATGGGAAAGTTCTATTCTAAGCAGAAATAGATTAGAGTTTCTATGGTGAACTAGTTCAGAATTAGAGAGTTTCTGAAAGCTGTTGAGGGGGCTTGATCCATGATAAATGGAAAGGCTAACATAAACTCTACACCAATTTTACCCAAATATTTATATGTTGTTTTCTGTAAGCAAAAATATTTCACTAGCAGCGGGGCTCAGGATCACAAAGTAAAATAAATAAATAATAAAATAAAATAAATAAATAAATAAACAAATAAATAAAATAAGTCTAAAATTATTTTCTTCCTTTTTTGTCGAGAGAATTATTTTTCACACTGATAGAAGTCTAAAGTATTAACCTCCCAGGAAAACATTTTCAACATCAAACCTTAGATTTATCCTGTGATATGGTCATATTTTACAACTTTCATAATTTCAGTTTTCATTTCATAAGAGACTTTTCTCTGTTGAAATCTCCTCTTTGATCCCACAAGAAAGTCACGGTGCTAAGTTGTCTTTTAAAATATATTTTTTCCAATAGATTGAGGACTTGTAAACACCTGAGAGTTGAATATGATAACAGATGGATAGGGGAACATGATGGAATTTAGGAGGGAAACATACTTTATTAATACCATGGGGACACTAGCCTAAGATTCACTGGCCCAGTACATTCAATTTCCCTTCAGCTTTCCATAGTCTCTAGGTTGTAGATTATTTCACAATGTCAACTGCCTCGCTGGAATAAAGGGGCCGTTAAGAGCGAGATTTGTCTTTCTATATGTTTTCTACCTTGAGTGGAAAAGTTTGAATGAGTTGGATGATTTCATCAAAAGAATAGGTGTTTATTTTTTATATCTAAGGTATTACTGGAATTTTTAGCATGATAAATTTTCAAAGTCTTAAATTTAATCTATTGTGAGTAAAATGTCATTAAAGGTTTTATATAAGTCAGATGCTGTTAATAAAGATTTGTTTTATGGTCATGTATGAAAAGATGGAAAGTTTATCCCATTGACATTTGAACTCAGTCATTTTTATAGGCATGGTGAGGAACTGAATACTGCCAGAAAATAAAAAAGACAGTTAAAATATTTATGTGCAGTTACTTCAGGGTCAAAAACAATTTGGTTGAAATTACAAATGTATTTTCAGTCACTAATTGTTTTCATATGTGTGAGTGTCTGCATCTTAGGGATGGTTTTATAACATTTCAGGTTTTTTTTTTTGTGTGTGTGTGTGTGTGTGTCTCTTTTTCAAATATTTTCCTATCTAATTTTTAGTCAATTATTTTTGTTTTGCCTGTTTTCAGACACTTAAAATTTTGTCCTGCCTCTTAGAGAATTGTCTGAAAGCAGAAAGCCACCAATGATTGTTTTGAAATTGCCCAAATATATGTAGTTTCATGAAAATAAATGATTAAGAATTTAAATGCCATTTGAAAGAATTTTTACATTTTCTCAAGTATTTTTACTTTAAAAATATAGGTTATATTTGATCAATGCTTGTTGTATTGACTCTTATGTTTTCAGCATTTTATTTGCATTTTTATTCTATAAAAGCAGGATTTCCAGTGGAATTTTAAATATAATTTCTACCACTCAATGTAATTATATTGCTATAATGTAAAACAATTTCTCCTCTCAAGACTAAGGTTTTAGAAGAAATCACGTGAAATCTCAGTCACATTCAGTGACATGTTTAGACATAGAAAATTGAACTAAGATGCTAAGAATGTGTAAGTTTTCAAAACGATCTCAGAGATAGCAAAAATTTCCCCCAGATATAGATAAAAGAATGAAAATGCTTCAAGTTGCAAAAAAGTGACAAAACACCCCATATGTGCAAGTTTACAAATTATTAAAAATAAATGGCTAGAAATAAGCATTGCTGATCATTTTGTCTTTTTGATCAATGAGTTATTATGACCAAATTTGGAATCAACCAGTTCAACTATTTCAACTTAAATTGAGTAAAATAAGTCTATGTTTGCCAGTGTCAGCCCTGGAATTTCAAAGCCACTAGGAGAGAAAATTCTGTTTGAGGCAACTACTCATAAAAAATTCTCCTGAGGGAAATACCTTTTTCCCTTTATTCACTGAAGGATAGTTTGGGATTCCCTCAGAATTCTCAATTTAACAGTACTTCAGAAACGAAATATGTCTACCATATATTTTTGAGTGAATATAGCACTTTTTCAGAAAATTGTGGTTCGTAAGAGAAAACCACAACAACAATAACACATCTCCATGCCGTGATCCTCATTACTCACAATAGTGAATAGGAGTGGTACAAGTGTTTTATCAGCTCTCTGAGCATCCTTTAGCCCAGCCAAATTGACAAATGCAAGTATCCATCAATGGCATCATATAACAGGCTACTAGATGCAGTTTTGAGGAAAAATGATTTGCCTAATGGTTGAACCTTAAGAACAACACATGTAGTATGATAGTTAAAAAGTCTCAAAATCACAAATAAACAAGTGGAATGGCATATGCTGTTCTGAGAGAGGTAAATTTGATGTCATAGAAAATAAAATTACTTTTAATTATTATTTTAAGATTTTTAAAATTTATTTATTTTGAGATAGAGAGACAGATCACAAACAGAGAGGAAGGGTAGAGGGAGAAGCAGACTTCCCAATGAGTAGGGAGCCTGATGCAGGACTCAATCCTAGGGTCCTGGGATCATGACCTGGGCCAAAGAGCCACCCAGGCGCCCTACTTTTAATTATTTTTTACACATATTTCCTTCGGACTTTAAATAATTTAGATTTTTCACAATTCTATGAAATGATCTTGAAATAAATAGGGGATCAAGTCCCGCATCTCCCTCTCCCTCTGCTGCTCCCCCTGCTTGCTCTCTCTTTGTTAAAAAAAAAAAAAAAAAAGAAAGAAAGAAACATGGGTAGTAAATATATTAGAATGTCCAAGAACATTATTAATGAAAGATCATTAAGACAAAATTGACTTACCAAATTTCACAATAAGTGATGAATTTCTAAGGTAATCAATATGGTATTGATTTAGGAGAAAAACAAATAAATGAGGGAAGCAGAATAAATTCTGCTTTCTGGATGCAGAAAGAGATTTTGGTACGTATGAAAAGTTAATATTTAATATAGCTGTTAATTTAATCTTACGGATTAGTTAATATATGTTGCTGGAAAAACTGAAATCCATATGCAATTATTTAAAAGTCAACCTAATGTCAAGTCTTATACAGAATATAAATTTGCTGCCGATTAAATAATTAAATATGAAAACTCCTGAAATAATTTTGTGGCAGGAATATTGAAGGTCTGTTTTTATTGAATGAGAACGTATTTTATCAGAATCAATATTTTGGTGTCTTAATATAGATAGGCAAAGTAGAAAGAACTTGGTGTATGGTTAACACTACCTTGCTGAGGAAGGAAGAGGAGTGCCCTCCCCGATGGCAGGGCTAGAGACTAGAGTGTAAAGAGAAATGACCTAGAGGAAAGAGAGATGAAGAAGAACCTAACACACCCTACCTAGGGATGGTTGGGTATTGAGATAGGGAGATTGCAAAGGGCCACAGGAATACCTGCACAATTTTCCTATGTCCCTACTGACCACAATGTGGTGCAGGAGAGGAGAGCAGAAAGAGCAGAGGGAAGTGTCTACTCAGGCCAGCTCTCCTCCATTCTCTTCCTTATTAGTGGCCAGAAGACTACAAAAAGGCCCTGTGTGCTGTGAGGGACCTCCTAAACACGGCTGACTTGACTGGTGAGATACTGGGGAAGGCCCATCATCAAAGAACTGAAGGATCTTTTAACTGACTGCCACAGGAAGGATTTTTTTTTCTTTTTTTAAAGATTCTAATTATTTGTCAGAGAGAGAGAGAGAGAGAGCATCAGCACAAGCAGGGGGAGCGGCAGGCAGTGGGAGAAAGCAGGCTTCCTGCTGAGGACCTTGGGATCATGACCTGAGCCAAAAGCAGATGCTTAACGACTGAGCCACCTGGGAGCCCCTGCAGGAAGGATCTTGAAGCCTGGGGTCTTAGTACTTGCAGCCGGACCTCAGGGGGTCTGCAGACCAGTGAGGGATGAGTAGTGCCAGGGCAGGGAGGCAGTAGAACTCAGCTTCCTGGGGACTGTCACCCTGCCCTGAGAATAGACTGAAAGTTTCTTTTCCTGAAAACGCTCCAGGTCGACTTCAGTGAGGAGAAAGTTTGACCCACACACAACCCTCTTTAAAGGCCAAACACAACTGGGTGTCAGGGCATCTTGCAGAGAGTGGCTGGACCCTCTTCTTGAAAAAATAAATAGTATTTCTCTGTCCTTGTAGACATCAGGAAGTGAGGAGGGTGTGGGAGTACACCAGGGGACAGATTGCACAGAGAGAACACTGAACTGACTGAATAAAATAACTCAAAAAAATAACTCATTTAGACTGCAAAGAAAAGAGGGGGGGGATAATGACATATTTAATTCTCTACACTTTTGTCTTTCCCTTCAATAAGTGGAAATGAGAGTGTGTGAGGAAGATTTTATTATAGATAAAATAAATTCTCTTAGAGATATTTTGTGTCCATGGATTCTACTCTGTAAATATTAATGTCATTAAATTTTACCAATAAGGGGCACCTGGATGGTTCAGTTGGTTAAGCGTCTGCCTTTGGCTCAGGTCATGATCCCAGGGTCCTGGGATGGATGGAGCTCAGGTGAGTTCCCAGCTCATCAGGGAGTTTGCTTCTCCCTTTGCCCCTCCCAGTCTCTCTCTCTCAAATAAATAAATAAAATCTTTAAAAAATAAAAAAATAAAATTTACCACCTAATCATTACTGCTACTATTTCAGATTTTACTCTGTATGGAAAATGTAAACAGAAGCTATTAGGCATCAAAGAGATATGAAGACATCTTATATACCCCCAAAATGAATTTTTAGTCCTAATCTCACTATCTGTATACATTTAACAACAGAAAATAGTTGTTTAGTTGCTAATTTCTATTTTGTTGATATGAACTGCATCAACATGTTTGCCATCACTGTAAAATGAGAACATAAGCATAAAGAAAAATAAATGTTACATAATGAAAGGAAAGAAAAATTGGGTTTTCAGTGAAATTCAAAAAATGATATAAAATCATAGAGAAAACCTTCCTTGTCAAATTTATTGGATACGTTTTTTTCCACTTCTTTTCTTTCCTTGGTCTTTCACATTGCTGACCACTCTCTACAGTGTTTGTCTCTGTGTGTTTGGCAGGAGGTGGGGCAGAAGGGAGATGTCTCATGTCATTCTTTCTCTGATACTTCTCTGTTATTATTTTATTTTAATTCCAGTATGGTTAACATACAATATTATATTAGTTTCAGGTGTACAGTATAGTGATTCAGCACTACCATACAACACCTGGTTCTCATCACAAGTGCTCTCCTTAATCCCCAACATCTATTTCACCCAGGCCCCCGCCCACTTATTCTCTGATAACCCTCAGTTTGTTCTCTCGAGTTAGGAGTCTGTTTTTTGGTTTCTGTCTCTGTTTCTCTCTCTCTCTCTCTCCCCCACCCTCCCCCTCTCTCTCTCTTTTTCCTTTTTTTTTTTTTTTTGCTCTGTTACTTTTAAATTTTTTTCTATTTCTGATTGATCTTTTCAGGTTGTTTTTCTCAAGGCCTCTATAAATCGAGAAGTGTAGATGTATAATATTGTTAGAAAAAGATAAAGCTTGGAGAAGGGCATTTGATTTTTTGGGTTGAGCGGCTGACTCTTTTTTTTTTTTTAAGATTTTATTTATTTGAGAGAGAGAGAATGAGAGAGAGAGAGGGGGCATTTGATTTTTTAAGATAGAGTCCTGAGAATGTTTGCTTGCTCAGGAAGGCTGTTAGTAGAGTGCAAATAATTGAAGAACCATGCAAGAAGAAGCAAAATTGGAAGAAAAAAAAACCTCATTAAGGAAAAGATGGAAACACCTGGGCCTCAAATCCCAGGTAAAAGGAAAAGTCTGGAGGAGAGATTACCTACATTTTTCTCTAATCTGAGGGAAGAAATAAATCTAAATGCTATTAGGTAGCATGCTTATGGGCATTTATGTGCCTAACTCACATTTAGCAAACACCCAGAGACGTTATTAAAAATGATTTGGTATTTTGGATTTTAGCTCAAATCTAGACCGTTTCTTGTGCCATAATAAAGAATTCATACATTTCATATAATTAAATAAAGAAATGTATATTTCCACAAAAAAACAAAAGTAGGTGAATAGCAGCTCCTAAAAGTTTAATGGCTGAGGCGTGTGAGCCATTACCTAACCTTGACATTAATTTACTCCAGGATCTGGTCCTTAATATCTATGTGCTAAAACAAGAGTAATTCCAGTCATCCTGAATACAACTTCGAGAAAGAAGTACATTATTTGACAAATCCCTATTTATTTATTTGTTTATTGCTTATACAAATTTTGTGGTGTAAGGATCATCATCTGATTTTAGAGATGATAAAATTGAGGAATAGTGAGATTAAGGAAGTTACCCAAAGTTACACATCTAGTATTTAATGGAAAAGAGATTCAATGACTGGGATTTTCCTAAATCCCAGTGTACTTTGGAATAGAGGCATACCTTGTGTTAAACTGTATTTCACTTTGTTTATTGCTCTTTGTAGATATTGTGGTTTTTATGATGGAAGTTTCAAGGCTTCAGTTGGGGAGGAGGTCACTGCAGATGTGGTGGAAATGGCAAGAGAACTAGAATTAGAAGTTGAGCCCGAAGCTGTGACTGAATTGCTACAATCTCTGATAAAACATTAATGAACGAGAAGTTACTTTCCACGGATGAGGAAAAAAAAAAAAAAAAAGTGGACTCGAGATGGATTGTACTCCTGGTGAAGATGCTGTGAAGATCGTTGAAATGACAACAAGGAATTTGGACTATTACACAAACTTAGTTGATAAAGTGGGGCTGAGATTAAGGGGACTGACAGTTTTGAAAGAAGTTCTACGTGGGTAAAAGGCTGTCAAACAGCATCGCATGCTACAGAGAAATCATTCATGAAAGGAAGAGTCAATCGGTAGAGCAAACTTCATTACTGTCTTATTTTGAGAAATTGCCCCAGCCACCCCAACCTTCAGCAACCACCATCCTGATCAGTCAGTGGCCATCAACATCAAGGTAAGATCCTCCATCAGCAAAATGATTGCAACACACTTTAAAAATTAAATATAATATATATATTATCTTCATACTTTACTTAGTGCTTGAATAACAATAACAACAAAAAAGGCAAATAATACTCTAATGACTAATCAGTTTCCCCAAATAAGGACGTAGTTTTTTATTTAAGACATTTGAAAATATTGTTTCCATTCATTAGCATATTTATTCACTGACATTTTTTCCTAACCAGTTTCTTTATTCCTTTCACCTTTATGTTTGGCTATACAGTGTTAATAAGTGGGGAAATTTCCCTGTTATAACTGAGGCCTGATGCCCATTCCATCCCTCTCTCCTTGGTTCAACAGATAAAATTTTGGGAAAACACCTCAGATCCAGGAGTAGGCCCTGATTAGTTTAGCCCAGTCATCACACCCATCTCCCTTGTCAGTGTTTGGCTCACTGGTCAGAAAAGTGTTAACTCTGCAGGACTGTTCTTATACCCTGAATATTCCAAAGAAAGGCCTTCAGTCAGCTCCTGGGAAATAACCTCTGAGCCCTTGGAATATTCTGCCTGGTAAAGTGGTTTGCCTGTAGTCTTGGGCCATGCTGTATGAACAGATAAGTATATCCTAACAATGTGATAGACCATGAATGCCTGTGATGGTGAGTGTAAGGGATAGAGTCCGAGGAGCTGAAGTCAGTTATCCAGGCACTGCACCTGTGACACCAAAGCTTGGGTGAGCTCCCTGGTTTGGCAACATTTTGCATGTGTCATTGCACATTGTCTGGGAGAATTAAGTGCTTCCTCATAGGATTCCAATGGGAAGGGATAGCTGGAAGCTTGAGCCTGGTTTTGCCTGGACTATGCGCCATGAACCCTTTCTCTTTGCTGATTTTGATTTGTAATCCTTATCTGTAATACACTGTAATCATGACTATAATAATTTCTGAGTTCTGTGAGTCCTTCTATGGAATGATCAAACCCAAGAGTGGTCTTGTGGACCGTCAACGCATTCATAAATCCAAATTAAGCTACTTTCATTGCAGTGGTTTCTCCTTAGAAATAAAATAGGCACAAAGCCTTAGTTGGCCCAATGAGAAAGACACACACACACACACACACACACACACACACACACACACACCTTAATATCATATTACTGCTGGATTTTGTGTTATTTCCACATTGTTTCAGTTTTATTGTTTGTTCTTTCTTTATAGCCAGAAAGCATTTCAAGTGAAATAAAACAAGATATATCCTGTCCATAGAACATGTAGTTCCTTTTGAGTTCAATGTTATTTCAAATGAAGAACTTATATTACCTTTAGTATCAAAGATTTTACTAGAGTTTAAGAAGCTCTTTTTAAAATAACATGCTGGTAATTGATTGCCTCTTTAATTAGATAAATGTTTTGTGGCTGTTACAAAGAGTATCAAAATTATATATATATTTTGTACATATACTATATATTTATTTAAAAATGTTTATATATGCTATATAATCAGTCAAAATTATATTTATATATTATATATTGACATACCATTATATATCATTATACATGTATGTACGTATGTATGTATGTATGTATCTATTTATCAATCTATATCCTTCCCAAATGCGGAATTGTGGCATTGGGAAAGTATCTTCTAATAATAAAAAGCTGCAGATCCTTGCTTCAGCTATAACAAATTTGAAATAAAAAAGTAATTATTGCTTATTAATGAAATTAACCCTGTAATTTGCATTCCCATTGCCAACAATAGTAGGAAAAACAATGTATTACTTTTGCAAACAATCCTTTGTGGTTTCAATAAATGAGCAAAATAATTCAAGAGGGTAAATTTAGAAGAATGTTGGAAGGAACATTTTACATGAATACAGTGTATTTAATATTTTGTATAAAAAACCCCATTTTATCATTAGCAAAACTTTAATTTTCCTTGGGCTGGGAAAAATAGAATGAACCAAATGTTCATTCCCCTGTACCAGCAAAGGAAATAATTCCATATGTATATATATACTGAACTATTCTTTTATTTAAAAATGTTTTCTTTTTATCTTTAATACTGCATTTTTAAAGGCAACCCCAAAAGACATGTATTAACTTGCTGGTAATTATTTGTATATTACATCATGTAAAGTGTAATGTATTGTGACACTTGAAAAGTGTTATATTGGATAGTAAATTAAAGTGGACAGATTCCAAAAGAATATTTTATTAAATTTTCTTGCTAATGTATTACTTTGACATGAAGAGTTTAAAGTTAATGAAGCTTGGCCTTTAGATAAGCCAGCTAAATCAAAAATGTTCCCCTCTATTGTATATTTTCTTCTTTTTCTCTCCTTCTCTTCTCCCTTTTCCTTCACCTTCCTTTCTCTTCTTTTTTGTACTTGCATTTAAATACACTGCATCCTAGAGCCTATCTACAGAGCCAAAGCAAAAATTTAGTTATAAGATTTATATCTTAATTGCTAAGATTTCCCAAAGGCTCATTTAATTTTTTTTAAAGATTTTATTTATTTATTTGAGATAGAGTGATCAAGAGCAAAAGAGCAAGTGAGAGAGAGAGAGCACAAGCAGGGGGAGAGGACTCGGGAGAGGGAGAAACAGGCTCTCACTGAGCAGGGAGCCCGATGTGGGGCTCCATCCCAGGACCCTGGGATCATGACCTGAGCTGAAGGCAGATGCTTAACCAACTGAGCCACACAGGGGCCCCCAGGCTCATTTAATATTAACTTCAGAAGGACTTTACAGTCAACAGTTTCTTAATGTCATTTTGAAGTTGAAGAAGATACTGTTTTATTATTGCCTGGTAGAATAGACCCTATTAAAATACATTCCCTGTTTAGAAAGGAAAGTTTATCCTATTTTAAAGAAGACAATATACATCAGTGGAAGAAACATTTATAAAGCAAGCTAAAATATGAATATAGGGTCAAAGGAACTTGATTCTACTCTGGATTCTTTAGTAAGTTGTTTATTTGGTTATCAGCATATTTAAGTCTACAAAACAAAGACATTGAATAAAGAAAGAATATATGTGAGGTTTCCTACAGGTATGTGATTGCATTTTTCTGACATTATCTAAAAACAATGAAAAGGATACAAACTCATAGGGAGTGGTGACAGACTCTCTTCTTGACCAAACTTAGTGATGTTCCTCACAACACTCTTTTCTACTAGGAACTTGAAAGTTCATAAAATATCCCAAAGCATCTTCTGAATATATTTTGTCCCATGCTTTCATTAACTTATATATTCAAAATTTACTATATAATTTTTGGTGTTCAAACTTTTGAAATGAAGTCATCCATGTGAAGTCTACAGGCTAAATTGTTGTCTTTATTTCAATTTAACATATAATTATACTTTTCTAACCATACCACAAATTGAAAACTGCTATATGAACAATCTTGGGTTTTTTGACGATCACTGATATTGATGTCATAACCCAATCCTGAATCCAGGAGATAGTATTTTACATCATTACACCATATAGAAAATATTATAGTCCAGTGAATAATCAAGTATTTTGGTTAAAGACCTCTATTTAAGAAAATATAAAATAATTCAAAATCTTGTCCCTCAGCAGCTTTATAATTTTTTGATAATTATTAACATGACTCTCTTCCCATTCAATTTAAGGCTTATTAGGTCAATTGTCTTCATTTTCTGTCTTAAAATTCCATCAGGTGTTTTCCAGGAACAAAACTGATACCACAGATTTCTTGTCAGATATTAAATATTTCTTCAAAGGATAGCAACTGCTAGTCACTGTGAAGCCTGGCAGATTTAGATAACATGGTAACTGAAAAACAATCATCATATTCCATTATTTGTCCTTGATGGTAACTATGGCTCTGCTTTGAATAAAAGTCCTACACAAGAATTTCATTTTGGGGATGCCTGGGTGTCCCAGTATGTTAATTGGCTGCCATCCGCTTAGGTCATGATCTCAGGGGCCTGGGGTCTAACTCCGCATCAGGCTCTCTGCTCAGCCGGGAGACTGCTTCTCCCCCTTCTGCCTCTCACCCTCACCCCATCCTGCTTATGCTCTCTCTCTCTCAAATAATAAATAAATAACGGGGTGCCTTGGTGGCTCAGTCTGTTAAGCGTCTGCCTTAGGCTTAGGCCATGGTCTCAAGTTCCTGGGATCGAGCCCTTTCAGGTGCTCTGCTCAGCAAGGAGCCTGCTTCTCCCTCCCCCTCTGCTTGCCTGTCTGCCTACTTGTGATCTCTCTCTCTCTCTGTCAAATAAATAAATAAAATCTTTTACAAAAATAATAAATAAAAATCTCAAAAAAATCATTTTCTATGAATCATTCATTGATAGTGATAGGATACCCACTAATGGGTATCCTATAATATAATATAAAATTAAAACCTGTGAAACATTTTCTGAAACCATGACATAATTGTACAGATATCTGTTAAGTAAATGTCACTGCTTTGCAGTCAGTTTGCCTTGGATCTAATCAGTGGAATCATTGAATATTTGAAGTGGTGTGAGAATGTTTATCTTTGCTTTGTATTTTCCATTCCAAATTACTTTTCTTGGTACAAATGTATTTTTTTAAATGCCCTTCAAGTAAGACCTAACTCTGTATGGAAAGAAAGAAAGAGAGAGACTATAAGAATTTATTCAGTTACTTATTTATATCAAAGGCCCCTCCCCACCAGCCCTCACTCAGAAGAACAGCATGCATTGCAGGCATTTTCATATTATATTTTTTTAACAGAAAGCTTTTATTTTTCTTTGATTCAGAAGAACAGAGTTCTTTCTGCTTTATGTAAATTTATTTAAACTGAAGAACAATCTATGCTTAAGATGTTTAGTGTATTATACTAATGTCCGTAAGGTAATTAAAGTAGTATAAATTTTAATGGTTTAAAATTGTCCTAGCATTACACTACATATTTAATGGTTTTTATTTTTAGTCTAGAAAAAAAAACCTACCAAAAAATTTAGAAACATTTTAAACAATCCTCAAATCTACAAAATTGTGGACAATTGTTTAAAGAATATAATACTGACTGGTTTTCAGAACAGAGGTCATAAACAGTGTTCAAGCTGTAGCATAATATTTCATCATAAATATTTACTGATAATTTAAAAAGAGTTACATTGTATTTAGTGCTAGGTTTTAGATTATTATACAGATGTTCTTTACTTAAACTGAGTTGGGAGTCTCAAAAGATATAATTTATAAATCCACCCTATGATAGATTTGCAAGAACTAAAACAAGAAGATAAAGACCAAATTTTGATCAGAAAAAAAATTTTGAAGTAAAAACTTTCCTTTTACACTGTGTTGGAAATAAAGCTTCTAAAATAGACCTTGATCATTCTTTAATCACATCAGCAATGTAGAGACTCTGTTTAAAGCCAAAGAATGCCTTGTACTTCTCCAGGCAAAGAACAAATTGAACTCTACATCAGGTCTCTAACAGATGGATGAGGGCTATCATACATTATGCCAGAATCAATGCCATTTGGCTCTGTCACTTTCCAAGCAATAAATATAAATTTCTTATACCAGTGATGTTTTATCTAGGATATTTATTCTTTCAGTTTTAAGTGGATACCAACCTATTAAATACTTATTTTACAGGATGCCTGGGTGGCTCAGTTGTTAAGCGTCTGCCTTCGGCTCAGGTCATGATCCCAGGGTCCTGGGATCCAGCCCCGCATTGGACTCCCTGCTCAGCAGGAAGCCTGCTTCTCCCTCTCCCACTCCCCCTGCCTGTGTTCCTGCTCTCACTATCTCTGTCTCTGTCAAATAAATAAATACAATCTTTAAAAAAAATAAATACTTATTTTACAATTTATAAAATAGGTTGTTTGAAAGAACCAAAAAACGAAAAAACCAAAAACACGTGGCCTCCAGCAACAATATATTCACATTATATTATATTGTACTCAGAAATAATACAGTCTTATTTAGGTTTCATCAGGGAGTCAACCTAGATTGCTGCAGTAAAGATTCATAAGAAAGTATCTGTATAATGACATCTGGAAATGCTCCAGATGAAATCTTTTCTAATACACAATCCATCTGGTACTTGCCTGGAAGGAAATCTTCAAAGAGAACCAGAATATAGCTCAAATGTTCTCTCAAGTGACACCCAACGGGGTCTACAAACTCATTTGCTCTATCTCTGCTTCAGTGAATCCTGTATTCAAATCAGTATCTATCGACATAACGTTACTTTTTCTTTCTTTCAGCAGAGATGTTCTATTTATGGTATTTTAGTCTATAACCTCATCCATTTGTCTATTAAGTTTTAGCTTCTATTCTTTATTGGATGATAATAAACTATTTCTTTGTAGTAAACACACAGGGAGAAATGTTTGCTCTAAGGAAAAAGGAGAGTTCTCCAACATTTTTTTATTTTTATTATTTTTATTTTTTTAAAAGATTTTTATTTATTTATTTGAAAGAGAGACAATGAGAGATAGAGAACACGAGAGGGAAGAGGGTCAGAGGGAGAAGCAGACTCCCTGCCGAGCAGGGAGCCCGATGTGGGACTGGATCCTGGGACTCCAGGATCATGACCTGAGCTGAAGGCAGTCGCTTAACCAACTGAGCCACTCAGGCACCCTCCAACATTTTTTTAAACTTTAATTTCGTAGTGTGATTGTTTTGAGATGATGAAACTGATAATAGCGTCCCCTGCCTTGCTCTTCCTCTCTCTTTGCCACCTAATTGAATTATTCCAAGGATGGGATATGATGGTACTAGGAGATCTCTGTTTCCTTTTCCTATTTCCCAAAGCCATGAAATCTATCACATGATTTTTAACCCACTTACACTTAACTTCATGTAATAGTCAGCCCTCTAAAACTTATATAATTTGGAAGCTTAAACCTAAAAATCTTATATCACAAACACTCTTGAAAACAGTGCAAAGAGTAACACCATTTGGGCTTCTGACAATCCTAAATTTATACAAAACTATTGTCACCATATTTGGGGTCATAAATATGGATAACACATTTCCCTTAATAATAAGTTACTTACTGAGCACTCATAAGGTAAGTATTTTCTAAACTCCTGATGTGGAATATCTCTTTAATAATATCAAAGCAATTTGAGGCTAGTACTGTTATTCTCAATCTACATATAATAAAGTGGCAGCACTAGGGTTTTATAATCTGACTAAACCCATATCCATATAACCAACAGATTGTGGAATTGAAATCCAATCTGAAAAGTGAGTTAAATAGTCATGGAAAACCTCCCCTAGGATTAAAAAATTCTATCTCAGAGTATTAATATTACTGTGAATTAATGAATCAAATCATTAAATATCTGCAACCAAAAGAGATTTTATAAAGCATATACTTTGCTCTGCTCAGATGTTGGAATGCCCTCAATAATTGCTTCACATTTTAATGTTTTTATTTCTCTAAAGTCCATATTCATATAGTACTTCTATTTAATCTGTATCCATTTCCTTTTTATATATTTATATGTGAATACCATTTTAATTTGAAGTTACTCAATATTTACTTTCTTTACTGAAATCTGTTTCAGAGACAGAACACTGCAGTCTCTGCTTTTCAACTCCTGCCTTTGAAATAATTAATTTCTGTGATGACAAAGAGCACTTATATGCCTAAGAAGAAAATGTCAAGATTCTCTTTCATTGTCAAAAGTGTCTGAAATTGTTGAACTTCAGTCTGGAATCTTGACTTAATATAAGTGTGTTTTCTAATATATCCTCATTAGATTTCTGGGCTGACCATAACCCTATAGGCTTGCTGCACTGTCTTTCTGCTCCATTCACTACATGAGTAAGCATGGGCAATGATGCCTGCATATGATACTCACAAGGACAGGAAGCTGGGGAGGAAGTTGAGCCATTTTCCCTGCATAAGAAAGAAAATAGCTGGGGAGTAATAAAATAATTATGTAGGAACTAAGATTGCCTCTAAGGATTGTACTTGATGGACAGTACTAAAAAAGATAAAATTATATTAGCATTAAGAAATTTTTCTTGGTAAATAAGTTAAGTCCCACCTTGAGTTAAAGAGAGAAATTTTTTTTAACCATGATTTTGTACACACACACACACACACACACACACACACACACACACACACACACTCCTTGCAATAAAGAGTGCAATTACTTCATATTACAGGGATGCTATACACTTGAAGCTAATGAAACGTTGTGTGCCAATTATACTTCAATAAAAAAGAGTGCATTCTTATTATAAGGGATAAATTGTAACGGATTTCTGAATACATCAGGCGAGTATTACTGAAGGAGATACTGTAAGTGATCAATTCTAAGACTCAGAAATCTCTGTCTAAAAGAAAGAAAAGCAGATTAAATATGTCTAGGTGCTTTAAGCTTGCTCTATAACTATCTCTTTAAAGAGAATTTCATTTGGATTCTGTCATTTTGTAATTTAGGGCAATTTGCAATCAGGTAACCAGGGTGAACTTTGTTTATTCCAATGGTGATAGAGATTCTGACCTCAACTCTTTATTCTGAGGAGAAACATATATCTTTATAGCAGTACCTAATTAAATTAGTTTGAACTTTTAATGTCAACTAAAGTGGCATCTTCTAATTAGCTTACAATTAGACAATATAGAGTTAGTTTTTATAGGATATTTTTTTCTTTGGATGCTCTTCCTAATTCATTCATTGTTTCCCATGTTTTCAAATGACCATTTATGAGGTTTTATTACAGCCCATGTTCTTAAAAAGTTGTCTGAAAGGCAGTAGAAAATTCTGATTATAAACATTATTACTTCTAAAAGTGTGTGTGTGTGTGTGTGTGTGTGTGTGTGTGTGTGTGTAGGGGAAGCAGGGTTAGAAGCAATGATCTTATTTAGTTTGATGCAAAGAACATTTCAGCTATTCATATTTCTACAAGTTATATCAGTGAGTTCAAGTTTAAGATTATAATATGTAGGCACACATACAAAGTGCTGGAACAAATATAAAAATTTTGACTGTTCTCTCTCTTTGTCTTCAAATCCACAGTTTAATCATTTGATAGATGGGACACTTCTTTTTAAATTTACCTGTATGTGGGGTCGGACACCTTTCTAGATTTATAACAAAGATCTAAAGATTTCACTAGACACATCCAAAATCCAGCATTAATGATATGTGGAGGCCAATAAAAAAGTAAAAAGAAAAAAGAAAGAAAGGCTTTAGTAGTAAATGTATATTCCTAGAATTACTGAGAAAATAGATAGGTTCTCCAGAAAAATCTGGGATATATCTGCACTGGTCACTTTATTTATTTTATTTATTTTGTCTCTTTAATGTTAACACTGCTTTAAAACTGGAGCTTATCTAGAGGATTATGTAATATTTGAAAAAAAATGTTGAATAATCTAGAACAGCATTCAAACCTGAATTTATCAAGAGGAAGATGAAAGACTTGGAAAGTGTATTAAAGAATCTGAACTTTTAATATCAATAGGAAAAAAAATTAGTGGGCACATGATATTAGGGAGGCAGATTTCAATTTTCAGAAGAAAACTCTAATAATTAAAACTATTCAAATAGGCTACTATTCAAATAGGCTACATTGTAGGAAGAAAGTGTCTTAAATTGTAATTCTTTATAGTTTCAATGTCTTTTTACATTAACTATTTCATTGCACTCTTAAAACTTTATTGAAGCAATACAAAGCAGAATTTTTTATTATTTCACAGATGAGAAAACTGAGGACAAGAAAGTTCAGTGAAGCCATTACAGACTTGCAGATGATATATTTGATGAAGGGCTAATATTCAAAATATATAAAGAACTCATACCAACTCAACTCAATACCAGACAAACAATCCAATTAAAAAATGGATAGAGGAGCTAACTAGGCATTTTCCCAAGGAAGACAAATAGTTGACCAACAAACATATGAAAAGATGCTCAACATCACTAATCACCAAGGAAATGCAAATCAAAACTATAGTGAGATATCACCTCACACTTGTCAGAATGACTATTACCAAAGGGCAAGAAATAGCAAGTATTGGTGATGATGTGGAGAAAAAGAACCCTTGTGCACTGTTGGTAAGAATGTAAATTGGTGCATGGTCACTATGGAAAACAGTATGGAGATTTCTGAAAAAAAATTTTTAACCCACAGTAAAATATTGCTTTCTGGAGTAGAATTCAGTGATTTATCACTTACATACACTGCCCAGTGCTCATCACAAGTGCCCTCCTTAATACCCCTCACCCATCTAGCCCATCCCCCACCTACTTTCCTCCATCAACCCTCAGTTTGTTCTCTATCATTAAGTGTCGCTTATGGCTTGTTTCCCTCTCTTCCTTTTTTCTTCCTCTTTCCCATATGTTAACTGTTTTCTTTCTTAAATTTTACATATGAGTGAGATCATATAGTATTTGTCTTTCTTTGTCCGACTTATTTCATTTTGCATAATACACTGTAGCTCCATCCATATCATTGTCAATGGCAAGATTTCATTTTTGATGGCTGAATATTATTCCACTCTCTCTATATATATATATACATACATATATATACACATACACACATTTATACATTTAATTTATATGTGTGTATATATGTGTGTGTATATATATATATGACCTATATATATATATATATATATATGACCTATATATCACATCTTTATCCATTCATCAGTCAATGGACATTTGGGCTCTCTCCATAGTTTGGCTATTGTTGATAATGCTGCTATAAACATCAGGGTGCATGTACTGCTTTGCATTTGTATTTTCGTATCCTTTGAATAAATAGCTAGTAGTACAATTGCTGAATCATATGGTAGTTCTATTTTTAGCTTTTTGAGAAGTTTCCTGAAAAAATTGAAAATAGAACTATCAATGATCCAGCAATTTCACTTCTGGGTATTTGTCCAAAGAAAATGAAAACACTTATTCCAAAAGAGATATACACTCTTATGATCATTGCAGTGTTATTGACAATAGCCAGTGTATGAAAGTACCACAAGTGTCCTTCAGTAGATGAATGGATAAAGAAGATGTGGCATGTATCCATGATGGAACAGTACTTGGCCATAAAAAATAAAATCTTGCCATTTTTTGACAAAATGGATGGACCTAAAGGGTATTATGCTAAGTAAAATATGTCAGACAAAGAGAAATACCATATGATTTTATACCCCAAAGATACAAATATAGGGATCCGAAGGGGTACATGCACTCCGATGTTTATATCAGCAATGTCCACAAGAGCCAAACTGTGGAAAGAGCCAAGATGTCCATCGACAGATGAATGGATAAAGAAGATGTGGTATATATATATACAATGGACTATTATGCAGCCATCAAAAGGAATGAGATCTTGCCATTTGCAACGATGTGGATGGAACTGGAGGGTATTATGCTGAGCGAAATAAGTCAATCAGAGAAAGACATGTATCATATGACCTCACTGATATGAGGAATTCTTAAACTCAGGAAACAAACTGAGGGTTGCTGGAGTGGGGGGGGGTGGGAGGGATGGGGTGGCTGGGTGATGGACATTGGGGAGGGTATGTACTATGGTGAGTGCTGTGAATTGTGCAAGATCATTGAATCACAGATCTGTACCTCTGAAACAAATAATACAATGTATGTTAAAAAGAAAAAAGAAGAAGATAACAGGAGGGGAAGCATGAAGGGGGGAAATCGGAGGGGGAGACGAACCATGAGAGACGATGGACTCTGAAAAACAAACTGAGGGTTCTAAAGGGGAGGGGGTGAGGGGATGGGTTAGCCTGGTGATGGGTATTAAAGAGGGCACAATCTGCGTGGAGCACTGGGTGTTATATGCAATGAATCATGGAACAAAACAAATGATGTAATGTATGATGATTAACATAACAATAAAAAATTTAAAAAAAATACGTGGAATTTTAAAAACAAACCAAATGAAAAAACAAAACTGAAACAGACTCATAAATGCAGAGAACAAACTGGGAATTCCCAGAGGGAAGAGATGTGGGGGAGTGGGTGACACAGGTGAAGGGGATTAAGGAGAACAAACTTCCAGTTATAAAATAATTAAGTCACAGAGATGTAAAATACCACATAGGGAATATAGTCAATAATAATGTAATGGTGACAGATGATAACTAGACTTATTATGGTGAAAATTTTGTAGGAAAAAAGTAAATTTTGCTATGATCCTACAATATAACACTACATAGTAGTGAGGATTAAATGGACAAATACTACATACAACAATATGGCTGAATCACAAAAATAAGTTGAACAAAAGAAGCCAGACACAAAAGGTACACACTGTGATTTTCTTTATATAAAATCAAGAACAGGCAAAACTAGTCTGTGCTACTAGGACTCTTGAGGGGATTAGTGACTGGAAAGGAGCACAAGGCTGGCTTTGGACATGCTAGTAATGTTCTGTTCTTGATCTGGGTGTTGCTTAGAAAAATGTGTTTCTTTTTTGAACATTCAATAAGATATATACTTTTCATTGTGCACTTTCCTGTATGTATATTGTACATCAGTTTGGGTCTCTTAAAGGTAGCATTCCCTCAAAAAACAAAAACAAAAACAAAAACAAAAAACAAAAGCAAGTGAACAAAGTCATTCCAGGCTCAAATCTCAAATACTGATTTTATCATTCTAATCCATGTTTTCTATTCACTACAACACAGTGATCTTGAGTGGATACACTGGCTCATGCAATATGGCATAAGTTTTTGAGCCCATAACTGAACCCAAGAAGCAATAGAGTGGACTGAATGAGAACACAAACTATGGAGCTAGATGGTGTCAGTACAAATTGCAGCTCTACAAGTTACTGGCATTGTTCTCATTTGTAAAATGGTGTTAGTAAATTTTTATGCCTTAAAAGATTGGTTGTGAAAGTTTAGCAAGTTAAGGTATGGAAAATAATCATTATCATCTTGTGTGATGTAAGGTACTAGATACTTGTTAGTTTCCTTATATAGCATCCAAAATGTTACTTTGGAAGACAAATTTACATACCGTAGGAGGAATTCTACAAATACAGGAATTTAGAGAGAGGGTTGTGATTTGAAAATGGTGAGCTCTTGAGTTCTTCTTTTGCTGTGATATTCTATGTACAGTATTATATTGTAGGTGTCAAATAGAAGTTGTCTCCCACACTAGATGTGCCCTTGATTTTTTTCTTTACCCATACAATTCAATCCCAAAGATTTCCAAACTAGGTCTGAAGTGGAAGAAATTGTGGGGGGAGGGGCAGCGTGTGAGGGGAGCTGATATGTATGCTTTGGAATGCTAGCACAGGCCTTAGTAGAGAAGGATGTTTAAAAATCTTATTTAGTAATTATCTATATAACGTATGCTTACAGAAAGCATTTTCCTGAAATGTTCAGTTTTGCTTTTAATATTTCCAGATTTGCAGTCTACTAAGGTAACGAAAATAACCCATATTTGCTTTATTGTTCACAGAACTGGAACTCTCAGATAAATAACCAAATTTGCATATTTGAATTGTATACATATATTTTACTTATTTGTTTGTTTGTTTATTTTTAGAGAGGGAGACAGGTGAAGGGGCAGAGAGAGAGAGAATCTTAAGCAGGCGCCAGCCTAGCACAGAGCCTGAGGTGGGGCTTGATCCCAGGATGCTGAGACCATGACCTGGGCCAAAATGAAGAGTTAGATGCTCAACCAACTGAGCCACTCAGGCACTCCTGAATTGTATACTTTAAACCAACATGATGTGAATGCTTCTTTTCCTATAGTGATGGAGCAAGAGGAAGGTATAAGTTAATCACAACATAAATTGAGAAGGAATATCAATTTGTCAGAATGCGATGAACTGTAAAAAGATGGATGCACTATATGTGTAATGCTATCTTCTTTGTTTTCAAGTGCATAAACTTTGTGATAGATCCTTAGTTTTATCTGGGCTACAAATTTATTTATCCAACAATATTATTAGGAAATGATTAGACTGAATAGAATACTTTCATCCAGTATAAGCTAGGACTCACAGACCATTTCCATATTTGCACTTTGAAATGTGTGTAGGTTTTTTTTTTTTTAAGATTTTATTTATTTATTTGAGAGAGAGAGAGAATGAGAGATAGAAAGCACGAGAGGGAAGAGGGTCAGAGGGAGAAGCAGACTCCCCGCTGAGCAGGGAGCCCGATGCGGGACTCGATCCCGGGACTCCAGGATCATGACCTGAGCCGAAGGCAGTCGCTTAACCAACTGAGCCACCCAGGCGCCCTGTGTGTAGGTTTTGAAATGGGTTTAGTTTTTCTGTTGAACAAGGAAAGTAAGGTTTTAACCAACAGAAAAAAATTCCCATAAAATAATGACAATGGATGGATATATTGTACCCAATATGGGCTCTCCTATTAGAGATAGGTCTAAATAATCTAAAAACTACAAACTGGAAGTCCATCAAGATGAATCAAGCAAAAAAAAAAGGTGGAAAACCTGTGAGGACAGCACAGAAACTTCAATGTGGACAAAAAAAGTAAATGAGATTGATTTAATAACCACTTTTGTAGAGGAGATAAAATTTCTTCTCTACCCTCCTAGGGTTTTCTGCAGGAATTGACATAAAACAGATTAAGAAAAGAAAAACATACAAATTTCTAGGAAATTTTACATGTAAGTGAGAGCTTTCACAAGAAAATTGAAGACCCCCAAAGAAGCAGTTAGAACTGATCACTTACATAATAAGTTGGACAAAGAGTAGTGGTGAATTGTGAAAACATGTCAGACATGGGGATTTGAGCTAGGGAAGTCAATGGAGGAAAAAGAACTAAGAAGATAAGGGTGGTTTAGCAGGTTGTTTGTTGGATCCCTCTCAGCCTTGGCTCCCCATCTCTAGTTCTAAGAATGCCTCCCCTCCTTTCTTCTTGTACAAGGAGGGTACCTTTCATGTGGGAGTTTTATCTCTTGCTTTCAAGAAAGAAAAAAAAAAAAAAAAAAGATCCAAGTGTCCCTCCTGCATCTGCTATTTATTAAGTGCCTTTAACTCAAAATATTCAACATGTAAAAGTGGCATATTTTGGGGTAACATGCTCTAAACTTTTACATTTTCTGTAGAAAACAATGAAAGTGCTATCCAGGATGAAACCCATCATGTTAATAATAGCTATTAATTACAAAGAGTACTTTAGTTGCAATATATTATGGTGATTAAGCAATAGAAAGAATAATGGCAGAATGATGAAATGATGTATTTTTTTCAAATTGATAATACATTTTCATAACTTATTATAAATAATATTTTGTTGACAAGTCAAGAGACTGGAATATGGTCACTAGCACAAACAATGAAGATAAAATTAGGCTTGCTTTATATTTTTTAAGGTTTCATTTATTTATTTGAGAGAGAGAAAGCATAAGCTGGCAAAAGGGCAGAGGGAGAGGGAGAAGCAGGCCCCCTTCTGAGCAGAGAGCCCAACACAGGGCTCTCTCCCAGGACCCTGAGATCATGACCTGAGCCAAAAGCAGACACTTAACCGACTGAGCCACCCAGGTGCCCCAAATTAAGCTTGATTTCTATGAGAATTAAAATGTGCTAATTTTTTTTGTTCATTTTGCACTTGCAAAATATGACAAAATTCATCAAGGATGATTAAATGTACAGTGATGAACAACTTCTGGAAGAAAAGTGGTCTTAAAAATGTTGACTTGGCAAAATATTCTGATATTTGGCATTTGGATGGCTGTTTAGTTTTTCACTGTTCATTCAGAAATGTGTATAAAACATTGGTAAGAAAAAAAAAATTAGCAAGAAATTTATCGTTATAAAAATTAGAGCTTACCTATATGGCAGTATTTTGTTTTTCTGGTAATTACAGCAAATTTGAGTCAAATCTTAAAAATAGCAACTTGTGGATATGCATTAGTTAGTTTTGGCTGTTTTTAAAAACAATCTATTTTACTTATATTTCCTGTGCCAGAGGAAATGCTTGGAAATACAAATAATAGAAGTGAGATGGCTTCTCTTTGCCATAAATGAAGCTTCTGGTTTTAGACCCTCACCATATGAAGTCTCTTCCATCATGCCCAGGACAACTGAATACAGCTGTAGTGAGAATTCACCTTTAGTTAGAGCCAATGCTGATCCTTCAGATTCTGCTGCTGTTTTTCAGAATGCAGTTCATGCTGTTGGCCTCATATAGGGAAACAAATGCAGGGTTAAGAAGGGGATTTTGGAAACATGTGAACAGCTATACCACCTATAGCACTTCTGCTGTTGAGAAGTTGGATCTTTGAGATCTGCTGTAGTTGAGATGACAGAGCAATAATCTGTGGTAAGTGGAAATACAAAGAAATTAGCCATGATGATGGAATGCCTGGGTGGCTCAGTCGTTAAGCATCTGCCTTCGGCTCAGGTCATGATCCCAGGGTCCCGGGATCGAGTCTTGCATCGGGCTCCCTAATCAGCAGGAAGCCTGCTTCTCCCTCTCCCACTCCCCCTGCTTGTGTTCCCTCTCTGGCTATGTCTCTCTCTGTCAAATAAATAAATAAAATCTTAAAAAAAATTAGCCATGATGGACCAAGAATGAAGAAACTATTCAAAAGCACTCATCTAAAAAACAAAACAAAGCCCGAAAGCACTCATCTAATCCACAATCCTTTTCTCTAAGGAGGCAGTTATGATCCTTGTTAAAATACATGGCTTATTTTCTTTTCTATGTAAATACTTTTTCAAACAATCCTATTTAAAAGTAGTTTATATAGATATTCCCACAGATGTTAAATTGATAATCTGATGTGATTTTTTTAATCATGTCCCTGTTCCCTACTGCTTGACCCTTGTTTGTGATTATTTTCTTTGTAGTATATTATTATTAGTAGTAGTATTTATTAGTATTAATTTTCCCTGCTAAAGAATTAGCATCCAAGAACTATCACTGAGTTTTTCTCCCAAATTACCCTAAGATGACTTTTCTATTCTTAGAAACGTCCAAGAAAGGGATTCTACAATCGTATCTCATAACATACGTATCCATAAAGTTTTTTGCATTCATGAACTACTTCCTCATATCAAATCTAAATTACTCCTGTTCCAAGTTATACCCATTTCCTGTGGGTCACTGAAGGTAGATGCAATAGATGGTTGACATTTTCTACATACTGGCATTAAGCATAAAACTTGTTAGTCATGTAATTGTGACAAATGGAGCAGAATCTCGAAAGAAAAAAAGAAAGTTCATTGATATTCTTCAGGTTAATACCAAGTGAATTCAGAAAGATTCAAAAGAATTTTCTGAAATGATATCCCCAACTTTAGTAAACTATTACAACTCTTATTGTCAGAAAATTATGATCAATGTACTCAATAGAACATGAGTGGGTAATAGAGCTCATGGCACTATCCAGACTTCTTGTACTTTTAAGGACTAGTATTTTAGTTTATTTCTCTTTTAATTCATTGACTGGGTAATCTTCTCTCCATTCAAAATGCAAATCAGGAGGAAATCACTTAGATTGTTACTTACACTTGTTATGAATTTTGAATGGCAGAACTTACAGATAATAAATACAGTAACTAGAATTAATTGAAACCATTTTGAGTTTATTCAATAAACATGTATAGAATTTGCCAAATTTCTGTGCATAAATATAAGTTGTGGAAGTGTTCCTCCCTGAATCACTCCCCAAATGTTGTGGAGCAGGTAGTATTTTTGTCCTATTTTATCTTTCAAGAAAATGAAAAGAGAAGACCATTTGAAAAAGCTATGTCATAATGACTTAACATATTTCCAGCTACTAAAAGGAATGAAAAAGTTCTCTACACACATCTATAGACTTTTGAATATGTCTTATAGGTTTGGATTGAAAATTTATGGGTGATTTAAATATACAAAAATAAAATTAAGAAGGAAAATATAATTTCCCAAGATTGAAAAAGTACAAATAAATAAGTGTAGTAAAATAACCAAATCAAAAATAATTATTTCAAGTGATTTTAAACACTGAATGCTAACTGTACATTTTTTGGAAGATATAGTCTGAGGATAAATAGATCTGCAATAAACACTTAAAACTGTGTTCAGTGGTTTAATTAGCTAAGTAATACAGGTATCATTTTGGAATTCTGAGCATATTTCAGAAAATAATGAAAGTATTTAATCTTTATTTTTTTATTTTTTAAAAGATTTTTTTAATTTATTTGACAGAGAGAGAGAGAGCACGAGAGCAGGAACACAAACAGGGGGAGTGGAAGAGGGAGAAGCAGGCTTCCTGCCTAGCAGGGAGCCCGATATGGGACTCGATCCCAGGACCCTGGGATTATGACCTGAGCTGAAGGCAGACGCTTAACGACTGAGCCACCCAGGCACCCTAAAGTATTTAATCTTTAGCAACCAAAGTATGCAGTGTGATAGAATTAATACAAACATTTACAATTTTACAACATTTAATATAAATTGGGAATATTTGTTTTTAAAATATATATATATATATTTTTTTTTTTTTTGCTTTGTTAGCTGAGTTAGTCTAGATGTCAATTCAATCCAGTAGCAGTAGACAAAACTAGCATTTGAATTGTGGTATCTAAATTCTATTCCAGGTCTGAGGAGGAAAAATATGGAAGACCTTGGGACTCTTCTTTGCCAAAAAACAATGAAGATATCGGAAATTAATGAACATTAGTGGACTTATACCAAAGGAAGCAAGAACCTACATTGAGGTCTCCAGTTCCAAAAGTGAGTCAATTAAGTATAAAAAAGAATTGTAACTATAATGAATAGACTTACATTGAATATTTAAAAATTTGTGAGTTTAAAATAATAGTCCTATATAAAAAGAGGAAGCCACAACAACAGCTATAGGGCATTTAAGCCATTTAACTAAAGCATGGATATTTTATTCTGAAAATAAGCTATTTAAGGGGAAAAACTAGACTATGTCTAATTCAATCCTACACTTCTTATGTAAATTGCATTTTAGCTTTGATGGTAATAGGTTCTTCTTTATATAGTTTTCCATTAAATAAAAGAAGAAAAATGATGGAAATGAAAAAAGAACTAAGCATTTTGCAGGTTTTATTTTTTTAATAATTGTTCAGACAAATATTCTCAACGGATGAAATAATGAGATGACTGGTTAATGGGGATTCTACAATGGCCATATGAAGGGTCACAAGATGAACCTCTTGATAAAACTCAGTATGGTTATAAAAATCTAAACATTAACTGTCACATGAATATGCTGAATAACTTCTTAAATTTGCTTATCCTTGAATTTTTACTTTTATAACTTAGTCATTTACCTCTAATATTGTTGTGCAATTAAATACAAGTTATTATCTCTGAATTAATAGATGTCATAGAGTCAAAGTTCAAGGTAAAATTAAATGCTGAGTCCTTAACTGAAGTGAGTCCAGGAGAGAACATATGGTAACCATTTCATTGCTCTGAGGCAGTATATTTGTTCATGCATACTAGTAATCCTTGGATATGTTGCCCTACATTATTCTTTTTTCTTTTTTTAATTTTATTTCATTATGTTATGTTAATCACCATACACTACATCATTAGTTTTTGATGTAGTGTTCCATGATTTGTTGTTTCCATATAACACCCAGGGCTCAATTCAATATGTACCCTTTTTAATACCCATCATCACGCTAACCCATCCCCCCACCCTCCTCCCCCCTAGAACCCTCAGTTTGTTTCTCAGAGTCTATAGTCTCTCATGGTTCATCTTCTCCTCCAATTTCCCTCCCTTCATTTTTCCCTTCCTAATCCTTTTTTTTTAAATCATTTAATGTATTATTTGTTTCAGAAGTACAGGTCTGTGATTCATCATTCTTAAACAATTCACAGTGCTCACCATAACACATAACCTCCACAATGTCTATCACCCAGCCACCCCATGCCTCCCAACCCCCATCACACCAGCAAACCTCAGTTTGTTTCCTGAGATTAAGAATTCCTCATATCAGTGAGATCATATGATACATGTCTTTCTCTGATTAACTTATTTTGGTTAGCATAAAACCTTCTAGGTCTATCCATGTCATTGCAATGGCAAGATTTCATTTTTTGATGGCTGTATAATATTCCATTATATATATATACCAAACTTCTTTATCCATTCATCTGTTCATGGACATCTTGGCTCTTTTCATAGTTTGGCTATTGTGGACACTGCTGCTATAAACATTGGGGTGCACATACCCCTTCGGATCACTACATTTGTATCTTTGGAGTAAATACCCAGTAGTGCAATTGCTGGGTGGTACAGTAGCTCTATTTTCAACTTTTTGAGGAAATTCCACACTGTTTTCCAGAGGGGCTACACCAGCTTGCATTCTCACCAACAGTGTAGGACGGTTCCCCTTTCTCCACATCCCCACCAATATCTGTCGTTTCCTGACTTCTTAATTTTAGCCATTCTGACTGGTGTGAGGTGGTATCTCATTGGGGTTTTTATTTGGATTTCCCTGATGCCGAGTGATGTTGAGCACTTTTTCACGTGTCTGTTGGCCATTTGGATGTCTTTTTTGGAAAAATGTCTGTTCATGTCTTCTGCCCATTCTTGATTGTATTATTTGTTCTTTGGGTGTTGAGTTAGATAAGTTCTTTATAGATTTTGGATATTAGCCCTTTATCTGATATGTCATTTGCAAATATCTTCTCCCATTCTGTTGGTTGTCTTTTGGTTTATTGACTGTTTCCTTTGCTGTGCAAAAAAATTTTATCTTGAAGAAGTCCCAATAGTTCATTTTCCCCTTGCTTCTCTTGCCTTTGGTGATATTTCTAGGAAGAAGTTGCTGTGGCTGAAGTCGAAGAGTTTGCTGCCTGTGTTCTCCTCTAGGATTTTGATGGACTTTTGTCTCACATTTAGGTCTTTCAATCATTTTTGAGTCTATTTTTGTGTGTGGCATAAGGAAATTATCCAGTTTCCTCCTTCTGCATGTGGCTGTCCAATTTTCCCAACACCATTTGTTGAAGAGACTGTCTTTTTTTCCATTGGACATTCTTTCCTGCTTTGTCGAAGATGAGTTGACCATAGAGTTGAGGGTCCATTTCTGGGCTCTCTATTCTGTTCCATTGATCTATGTGTCTGTTTTTGTGTCAGTTCCACACTGTCTTGATGATTACAGCTTTGTAATACAGCTTGAAGTCTGGAATTGTGAGGCCACCAGCTTTGCTTTTCTTTTGCAACATTCCTTTGGCTATTCGGGGTCTTTTCTGGTTCCATATAAATGTTAGGATTATTTGTTCCATTTCTTTGAAAAAAGTGGATGGTATTTTGATGGAGATTGTATTAAATGTGTAGATTGCTCTAGGTAGCATTGACATCTTCACAATATTTGTTCTTCCAATCCATGAGCATGGAATATTTTTCCATTTTTTTGTGTCTTCCTCAATTACTTTCACAAGTATTTTATAGTTGTCTGAGTACAGATTCTTTGCCTCTTTGGTTAGATTTATTCCTAGGTATCTTATCGCTTTGGGTGCAATTGTAAATGGGATCGACTCCTTAATTTTTCTTTCTTCTGTCTTGTTGTTGGTGTATAGAAATGCCACTGATATTTGTGCATTGATTTTATATCCTGCCACTTTACTGAATTCCTGTATGAGTTCTAGCAGTTTTGGAGTGGGGTCTTTTGAGCTTTCCACATAAAGTATCACATCATCTCTAAAGAGTGAGAGTTTGACTTCTTTGCCAATTCGGATACCTTTTATTTCTTTTTGTTGTCTGATTTCTGTGGCTAGGACTTCTAATACTATGTTGAATAGCAGTGGTGATAGTGGACATCCCTGCTGTGTTCCTGACCTTAGGGGGAAAGATTGCAGTTTTTCTCCATTGAGAATGATATTCGCTGTAGGTTTTTCATAGATGGCTTTTATGATATTGAGGTATGTACCCTCTGGTGAACATGGATGCAAATATTCTCACCAATACTAGCCAATAGGATCCAACAGTACATTAAAAGGATTATTCACCACTACCAAGTGGGATTTATTCCTGGGCTGCAAGGTTGGTTCAACATCCACAAATCACTAAACGTGATACAATACATTAATAAAAGAAAGAACAAGAACCATATGATCCTCTCAATAGATGCAGAAAAAGCATTTGACAAAGTACAGCATCCTTTCTTGATTAAAGCCCTACATTAGTTTTTAATCCCTTTCCTTGCCTTAAAATATTTTTGGCACAATTCTTTAAGTAAGAACTTTATCTTCAGAGGAGGAGTAAGATTGTGGAGGAGTAGGAGACCTAAATTTCATCTGGTCCCAGAAATTCAGATAGATAGGGATCAAACCATTCTGCACACCTATGAACTCAACAGGAGATCGAAGAAAAGAATAGCAGCAACTCTCTGAGCAGAAATGTGACCACTTTCTGGAAGAGTCATATTCTATCCCTTCATTGTAGTTAACCTTATTTTTGTTATATATATAAGTTGTTCTCTCTTTAAAATTTTGGGATACAGTTTCTTCTAACAGACCAAAATATACCCTAAATCTCTAGTGTATGGCTTTGTTCTATTCTCCTGCCTGATCACATTCTCTCCCCTTTATTTTTTTTTTTAATTTCTCTTCTTTCTCTTTTCAACCAACTTCTTACCTTATCAATTCCTTTTATAAAGTCTTCTAAAATTTTCATCTTTACAATCATATTCCATCCCTTCATTGTATTTATCCTTATTTTTGTACATATATAAGTCTTTCTTTCTTTAAAATTTTGTTTTAAAATTGTTTAAATGTTAAATTTAAATGTTAAAATTTTGTTAGTTTCTTCAAACAGACCAAAATACACCCAAAATCTAGTGTGTGGCAATGATCTATTCACAGCCTGATTATATTTGATCATATTCTTTCTTTTTCATTTTCTTTTTTTTTCCCTTTTTTCTTTCTTTCCCTTTCTTTTCCCCCAGTTTCAGGTCTCTTCTGATTTGTTTAGTGTGTATTTTTCTGGGGTTGTTATTACTTTATTAGCATTTCGTTGTGTCATTCATCTGTTCTCTGGACAAAATGACAAGACAGAAAAACTAACCGCAAAACAAAGACCAGAGGCAGTACCGACTGCCAGGGACCTAATCAATACGGACATTAGTAAGATGTTAGAACTAGAGTTCAGAATGATGATTATAAAGATACTAGTGGGGCTTGAAAAAAGCATGGAAGATACTAGAGAAACCCTTTCGGGAGAAATCAAAGAACTGAAATCTAACTGAGTCGAAATCAAAAAGGCTATTAATGAGGTGCAATAAAAAATGGAAGCTCTAGCTGGTAGGATGAATGAAACAGAAGAGAGAATTAGTGATATAGAAGACTGAATGATGGAAAATAAAGAAGCTGAGAAAAAGAGAGATAGACAACTACTGGATCACGAGGGCAGAATTCAAGAGATAAGTAATACCATAAGATGAAACAATATTAGAATAATTGGGATCCCAGAAGAAGAAGAAAGAGAGAGGGGTTTAATGTATATTGGAGCAAATTACAGCAGAGAACTTCTCTAATTTGGGGAAGGAAATAGGCATAAAATTCCAGGTGGCACAGAGAACCGCTCCTCAAAATAAATAAAAATAGTTCAATACCCTGACATCTAATAGTAAAACTAACAAGTCTCAGAGACAAAGAGAAAATCCTGAAAGCAGCTCAGGAGAAGAGATCTGTAACCTACAATGGTAGAAACATTAGATTGGCAACAGACCTATCCACAGAGACCTGGCAGGCCAGAAAGGACTGGCATGATATATTTAGAGCACTAAATGAGAAAAATATGCAGCTAAGAATACTATATCCAACTAGGCTTTCACTGAAGATAGGAGGATGCATAAAAAGCTTCTAGGACAAACAAAAACTAAAAGATTTGCAAACACGAAACCAGCCCTATAAGAAATATTGAAAGGGGTCCTCTAAGTAAAGAGAGAGCCTAAAAGCAATGTAGACCAGAAAGGAAAACAGGCAATATACAGTAACACTCACCTTACAGGCAATACAATAGCACTAAATTCATATTTTTCAATAGTTACCCTGAATGTAAATGGGCCAAATGCCCCCATCAAAAGACACAGGCTATCAGATTGGATTAAAAAACAAGACCCATCAATATGCTGTCTGCAAGAGACTCATTTTAGACCCAAAGACACCTCCAGATTGAAAGGGAGGGGGTGGAAAACAATTTACCATGGTAATGGGCACCAAAAGAAAGCTGGGGTGGCAATCCTTATATCAGACAAATTAGATTTTAAACCAAAGAGTATAATAAGAGATGAGGAAGGACACTATATCCTACTTAAAGGGTCTATCCAACAAGAAGATCTAACAATTGTAAATATCTATGTCCCTAACATGGGAGCAGCCAGTTATGTAAGCCAATAAATAACAAAAGGAAAGAAACACATTGACAACAATACAATAATAGTGGGGGACTTTAACACCCCCCTCACTGAAAAGGACAGTACATCTAAGCAAAAGATCAACAAGGAAATAAAGACTTTAAATGACACACTGGACCAAATGGACTTCACAGATATATTCAGAACATTACATCCCAAAGCAAGACAGTATGGTACTGACACAAAAACAGACACATAGATCAATGGAACAGAATAGAGAGCCCAGAAATGGACCCTCAACTCTATGGTCAACTCA
>NW_027397066.1:96834527-96835363 GCF_003265705.2 Callorhinus ursinus | reverse complement strand
ACTGACACAAAAACAGACACATAGATCAATGGAACAGAATAGAGAGCCCAGAAATGGACCCTCAACTCTATGGTCAACTCATCTTCGACAAAGCAGGAAAGAATGTCCAATGGAAAAAAGACAGTCTCTTCAACAAATGGTGTTGGGAAAATTGGACAGCCACATGCAGAAGGATGAAACTGGAAAATTTCCTTACACCACACACAAAAATAGACTCAAAATGGGTGAAAGACCTAAATGTGAGACAAAGTCCTTCAAAATCCTAGAGGAGAACACAGGCAGCAAACTCTTCGACTTCAGCCACAGCAACTTCTTCCTAGAAATATCACCAAAGGCAAGAGAAGCAAGGGCAAAAATGAACTATTGGGACTTCATTAAGATAAAAAGCTTTTGCACAGCAAAAAAAAAGTCAATAAAACCAAAAGACAACCAACAGAATGGGAGAAGATGTTTGCAAATGACATATCAGATAAAGGGCTAGTATTCAAAATCTATAAAGAACTTATCAAACTTATCAAACTCAACACCCAAAGAATAAAAGAAATGGGCAGAAGGCATGAACAGACATTTTTCCAAAAAAGACATCCAAACGGCCAACAGACAAGTGAAAAAGTGCTCAACATCGCTCGGCATCAGGGAAATCCAAATAAAAACCCCAATGAGATACCACCTCACACCAGTCAGAATGGCTAAAATTAAGAGGTCAGGAAACGACAGATGTTGGCGAGGATGTGGAGAAAGGGGAACCCTCCTACACTGTTGGTGGGAATGCAAGCTGGTGTAGCCATTCTGGAATATAGTGTGGAATTTCCACAAAAAGTTGAAAATAGAGCTAC
>NW_027397066.1:96810677-96834427 GCF_003265705.2 Callorhinus ursinus | reverse complement strand
GTCAATCAGAGAAAGACATGTATCATATGATCTCACTGATATGAGGAATTCTTAACCTCAGGAAACAAACTGAGGGTTGCTGGAGTGGTGGGGGTTGGGAGGGATGGGATTGCTGGGTGATAGACGTTGGGGATGTTATGTGGTATGATGAGCACTGGGGATTGTGTAAGACTGATGAATCACAGACCTGTACCTCTGAAACGAATAATACATTATATGTTAAAAAAAAAAAAAGATAGTAGGAAGGGAAAAATGAAGGGGGGGAATCGGAGGGGAAGATGGACCATGAGAGACAATGGACTCTGAGAAACAAACTGAGGGTTCTAGAGGGGAGGGGGGTGGGGGGATGGGTTAGCGTGGTGATGGGTATTAAAGAGGGCATGTACTGCATGGAACACTGGGTGTTATACGCAAACAATGAATCATGGAACACTACATCAAAAACTAATGATGCAATGTATGGTGATTAAGCATAACAAAATTAAATTAAATTAAAAAAACAAGTTTATCTTCACAAGCTTACTTTATTTCTATTTAACGTTTAAAATAAGATCATCCTAGATGATAAATGAAACATCGAAAAATGATTTACTATTTTCAGAAATTGCTCCTTCCCCTTCCCATTTGCCACACAAATGTCACAGAGGTTTGAGACTAGGAGGGCCACATGCCAGCACCATCAACTATTTCGTAGCTATAGTCTCTAAAGCTAAGTCAAATTTACTCTGACTTTGTGAGACAGCTACAGAAAAGACACTTTTCAAGAAGCACTTTTATTTTAGATGAATTCATAAATTTTTCATTTATGAAAGTGGTCATCCATTTGTATGCAAATAGTGTCTTCCTTTGATGTCTTACTTTCTGAGGGCAAAAAAGGATATGTTTTGTTATAGGCATTTCATTTTCATATGGAACCAGATAATAATATACTATATTACTCTTAAAGAATCCTTCTAGTTGGAGTAAGATTAAAGTTAACCACCTTGTAATCCTGCTCCCTCATATGCTACTGTGGTGTGTAAAAGCATATTAAAAAAAATTCTTACCAAGAAAGTTAATTTGAAATTTGTATAGGAGTTTTTGTTTTTAGAGACAGAAAGGCTAAAATTTTGGGTAACATCTATTAATAGAGAAGATATTTAATGTGGAATATTTATGTTTCTAGATGTTATGCTAAGTGGTAAAGTTTATTTCACACATTGAGGAAAGGAATAGATTTGGAACAATTTACATGATACATACATACAAAAATACACAGATGCATATACATTCATTACAGTTTGTGGTAGACAAGTTAAAATAAATCTAATTGAATTTCCTCATATAAATATATTTGCATTGCTCACAATTTATATTTATCTAAACACACACAAAAACATTTATGTTTATGTATATATTCATATACATATATATAAGATAAAAGTGAAATCTAGAGGAAGTTAATGAAATTAACATGAAAAGTATATTCCTGTAGGCAGTGAAGATAATACTTTATTTCAATCTGATGTCATCACAAATACTTATGGAGATACCAAAGAAGAAAATGTATTTCAGGAAAATTAAACAGAAGAAAGACAGTGGGATAATCTGTCTTGAAAAGAGTAATTTTTCAGTTATTATTTAATACTTATACTGATATGGAGAAAAAATTGAGACAAAGTGGTGAAAGATGTGTATGTGTATCTATATATCTGTATTTTTTGACAGCCATTAGAATTGTAGAACATGTCTTTCTCTTCCATAACCTGCCTTTCTAATTTGAGTTTTTCCTTATAAGTCTTTGAAATAAGCATCTACCTTTATCCAACCAATAATGACATGGGTGCATTTTTACACTGGGTTGCTGGAAATACACACAACTGGTTCAAATAGCAAAAGCCCATAGTTATTTAGAAGTGGGAAAATGAGGGAAATCATCAGACACCAGAAATGATTAGCACTATATGAAAAAGAAGTAAATAACTGCTGAAGTCAGAATTAAACGTGCAGTCATCAGTGCATTCCAGTGGGCTAGATTTGGTATCTATTGGACAACACATGTGCTCATTCATGTTGATGATAAGAGACAAATATATCTGTGGTTCATGTAGAGTCTGTTTCCATGCAAGTGGAAAGTGAAATTACAGATACTTAGAATAAAGCTAGGACCAAAGTAGGTGTGCAGTATCAGTGGATATACAAGAAACAATCCCAACTGAAACATAGAGTGGCCTGATTTCTTGCCTTAAATTTAGTTCTGCCCTGAGCAGGAATAAACAAATGTATCACATGAGACTCTCTACCACAATTTGCCATGAGTTTTGAATTGATTCACATTATCTCAGCATAAATTTATATCCTCAGAAACCTAGAAAAACACAAGCTCAAAACAACAGTTCCTGGATAAATGTGCTCTAGACCCAGGCTTCCAGAAATTTCCAAATATCATTTGGTCACAAGAAAACACAGCAGAACACAATTTACCATAAGAATGGAATAGCAGTTAAATAAATCAGACATAAATTATGGCAATATTAGAACTATAGTGTACATTGCATATAATATTTATACTGTATTTGTTAAAATTATAAGAATATAACATTCATGACTAAAGAGCAGGAGGCTATCAAAATTGACAAGGCAGTTTTGGAAAGTACTAAATAGATCTACTAAAATTAAATATATATACATCTCCATATTAAAAATTATTAGGTGATATTTACATCAAATTATATTCAGCCAAAGAAGGAGCTCATTTACATAAATTTAACTTTATGTAAATTGCCTACAACATATCTCAGAGAGCCAAAGAAATGAAGACTATGAAAGAAAGATTGAGACTTTAAAAATAGAAAAAAAGGGTCTAACGTGCTTTGAATCAGGTTTCCTAAGAGTATAATGAAATATGTAAAAGCAGCAAAAGCTTAGAATTATCTACAATAGTAAAAGACACCAATTCATAAATTAAAAACTTCTCTACAAATTTTTATCCTAGAATGGTAAACACAATGAAATTATATTTCCAAAATAAGTATAAATATAACATCTTGAAACAAATATAAACTGAGTTTATGACCAACTTTGCCTGGAGTAATTTCCACAAAATACAATTTGAGGAAAAGAAAAAATAAATATTAGATCAGAGATGATTCTTAAAAACTGACTGAAAATTCATGCTGAGTGAAAAAAATTCTTAAGAAAAAACTTATGCTATATATTTTTTTCATTTATATAAAGTTCTAGAAGAGTCAAAATTAACTTATGATGAAAAAGTACAGTTTTAACCCCTGATGGTTGGGAACATGGATTGACTGAAGGAGTTTGAAGGGATTTGGGGGATGATGCTCTATCTCTTCCTAGGTGTTTGGGTTACACATGTGTATGCATTTATCAAAATACATTGAATGACAAAGTTAATTTGTGCATTTCATTGTATATAAACTTAACCTCAAACAAAGTATAAACACATAGTAAAATCTAATTAATGATGTGTATGCTATAGCATTTAGGGTTGAAATATAATGATATCTGCAACTTACTTTTAAGGGTATAAAAAAGAAGATGCATGGATGAATGGATAATGAATATACAGCTATTTATGTGTTAAATCAAATATAATGATTACTATATAGGTGTTCACTGTGTATCCTTTGACTTTTTCAACATATTCTGGGCGGGAAACCAAATAATCTACCTTAGGAATCAAATTTGTCAGTGTTAGCTATTGCAGTGAAGAGTTTTTCCTAAATATCAAAAGTATGTGGAATGTTGTAAATGTTTACATTTAAACATTTTGTAGGCTGTGTAATTAGATGTTTTAAAAATTACATCAATATTCACATAAGCAGAAAAAGAAAACATGCTTTTTTTTCAAATGGAGTAACAAGTTAATTTAAAGATATTAATTTTACATAAATTTTACTCAAGTGAAATTTCTCTTTCTTTCTTTCTTTTGAGAGGGAGAGGGGGAGGAGGGGCAGAGGGAGAGGGAGAGAGAGAGAGAGAGAGAATCTTTTTTTTTAAAGACTTATTTATTTATTTGAGAGAGAATCTTAAGCAGGTTTAAGGCTGAATGAGAATCCTGACTCGGGGCTCCATCTCACGACTCTGAAATCATGACCTGAGCCAAAATCAAGAGTCCGACACAACCTACTGAGTCACTCAGGTGCCTCTCAAGTGAAATTCCTGAAATACCTCTGACTTACTAGGAATTTAAACCCAAACTAATAGCCTTCCCCAACCCAATGATTATCATTTCACATATAAAAAATATATTGACAACTAGGAAATTAAAGAGAACATTAGAAAATATTTTTTAAGTGAGATTACCAACATGAAAAACTTAATGTGAGTTGGATATATAACGATTAGTCAGGGCTACTATTTTTAGCATATTACTATATACCCTTCACCATTCAACTCTGAGTAATATTGTATTTGTTTATTTAATAATATTCATTGAGCACCTATTTTATGCACTATGATTCTATTTTAATACCACTCCCTTAAGAATTACCTCGAGGTATAGAAAAGTATAAGAAGATAAAATCAGAAACCTATCACACACACGCATACACACACACACAAAATGAGACTTTATTTCCAAGAGAATAAATACAAATGACAAAAGTAAAATATGAAAAGAACAGTAGTGACTTTCAGGTAATAGAGAGAATTTTGACTGCTAAATAGGACTTCAAAATATTTGAAGGATTAAAGCTTCATGTGGTCATAATTCATTAAATCTCCTTTGGTGTCTGAGCAATAAGGAAAAATATACATTAAGTATTAAACCCTTGAAGATGGCAACAGGATATCAGAGTATGTAAGGAGAGAAAGTAAGAGGATTTCTGTCCCTCTGGGTATAATGCAGGCTACCTTGTTTGAAAAATTGGAAAAAATTACCATCAAAGATACTAAAATATAAAGATTTTCCTTTAAAATATTTTAATAACAAAATAAGATTAACAGTGATGCACGAGTAATAATATAAACCTAACAATCATAAAGTAATATTCAGCATAATTTTATATAACACACTGCATGATTTGACTAATGATATCTTATTTGATTGTAAGATACCATTGGCTCACTTTTCTGCAAATATTTTTATTAGTTTGTCAGAGCTTTTACTTTTAACAATTTCATTTTCAGTCAATATAATTGAAAATGACACCACGTTCTCTTGTCAAATGCAAAATTGCAAATGATTTTTGGTACTTTTTCATTCTGAGTAGTTTCTTTCTGCTTAGCAACTGCTACTGGAGTTGTTAAGAGACTTTATAGGCTGTGACAACACTGGGGATATATTCTGATACTTTTTGAAATGTATATTTTAGTGCATGTAGAGCTGATGATTCTAGTGAGCTAATTTCTCCAAAAGGATAGAATTCTTTGTACAAATTCAGCTTCACGTAAGTGTGAATTTAATTTTAAATATAAATTTATAAAATGACATTTTTATATTTATTTTGACATTTCTTGTAACTTGCAGAAATCATAAAAGAAACCAAGAGTGGCTTTATGATTGGCATTTAATTCACAATGCATCTTCATTCATTCTATTGCTGTATCTTCAGAAATTACAAAAAAATTCTAAATTTTTTCATTTAGTGTTGATTCATTTAAAGCTTCATATAAGTATTATCTTCTGTCAAAGATCATTTTAAATATTTGTTTTGAAATATTCTAGCAGTTTTTAAAACCAGAAGTTCTAAACTATTAAGAATTCTAATAACTCCATAATGTGCTTTTTTTTGTAATAATCATGTGTACATTTTTATTTTGTAATAATTTGCTGACAAAGTTCATTGCCTGGTATAGCACTGGTATGTCCTATATAGATGCTCAGGCCAAAATGTAAATATTTGCGCAGATGATTTAGGGATGGGTTCCAGAAAGGGACATGCAAGCTAGTCTTTTACTGTGAGTCACTATTTCCAAACAGGACACTCCTCTCCAGGGTCCACGGGCAGTGCCACCAAACTGTTGGCTTCTGTTGCTTCGATGTCTCCATCAGTGTGGGAACAGACCATGGCCTAGGCCACCTGTTCAGAGCCCCCACAACATAATGGAACCATCCTAGGCATGATTATACGTGCCAGGTGGCCAGGTCAACTGCTGGTGTACATGATGCCTTCTGTCCATTGCGTCTGCAGGCCTGGGTCTGAATGAACATTGCTACTAGGTAGATCTTCTGTGTTCAATGAGTGCTTATTCACACCATCAACTTTACTTAAAAAATGCCAGTTTAAAGGTAAAATTATTAAGAATTTCAAGGCAGCCACTACAGAGCTTTAAACCAAGCATGGGTGTCATTTTGAGAATGAGACTTGGTGCAACCATAGATGGATCCAAGCCCTGAATGGGTTGGTGTTCCTGTGGCCTCAGTCCCTTTTGTGTGCTCCCTCTTACATAGTCCCAGCCCCCTCCTGGCTCTGTTAACACTTGTTCCTTGCTTAGTTGTCAAAACTTTCTGCGCTCCCAAATTCCTAGGTTTTCATAAGCTGTTACTTCTATAAATAATCGTCTTAATTTTGAATGTGCCCTCTCTACTTTGCTAATGCAAATGTGCAATAAGAAAACCCCTTTTTGGTGAGAACATCTCAAAGCTAACACTTGTAGCATGCTCTTTGGAAAAATTTGGTCGAAGTAATGGGTTGTCATTTGTTCTATAACCTTTCTCCTAGCCTCAGGTTGGTTAAGGATTTAACTCTTGGTCAACTCTCTCTAGAATCTTAATTCACAGCATTTTTGGAGAACAAAAGAAATGAAGATTTTGCTGAAGACTGTTTTCTGGAACAAACTGCTATACTACATTGTCGAGGTTGTTATCAAATAATGGGTAACTGATGATATGTAGCTATATCAGAAATTGGAAGCTATTCCTATATCTCTGAGCAAGCTTTATGACTACCTCTATTTCAAATGAGAACAGATGTTTTAAGCTTCCAGGAAGATGGCATAAATGTATTTATTTTGATTCTTCCCACTAAATAAAACTAAATAGACCCATATATACAGAGAACAAATTGATGGTTGCCAGAGAATGGGTGAAATAAAAGAAGGGATTAAGGGGTACAAACTTCCAGTTGTAAAATAAGTAAGTCACAGGGGTGAAAAGTACAGCGTGGAGATATAGTGATAGTTGTAATAACTATTTATAATAGTTGTAATAACTTTGTATAGTGACATACAAATGGTAACCAAATTTATTGTAGCAAGCATTTTGCAACATATATAATTATTGAATCACTATATTTACACCTGAAACTATATAATATTGTATGACAACTATACTTCAATTAAAAAAAAAACAAAAAGCCTTGAACATTCTGCAAAAAAATAAACATAAGGAGACTCTGAAAGGTAGAGAGAAGAAGGCAGACAGGTTCACACCTTGAGACCCAATGAACAAAATAATGGTGAGTTCCCAGGGTTTTCTTTTGGTCTCACATCTCCCAGTCTTGGAAATGAAGTTAGCAACCCTGAGACGTCAAGAGATACAGACAAAAAAAGCCCTGAACAAAAACCTAGTCTGTCTAGCCAAAGAACCAGAAAAGGGGCTCTAGAAAGATATAAAACTTTTATACAATAATTCCTGTAATCCTATCAGACAGACACACACACACATACACACACACACACACACACTTTGCCTTCACTTCCCTAGACTTCCCCTAAACTTCTACATTCTCCTGGCTGTACAGAGGCATCCCAACTCCCCAGGAGGGATGGCATCAGAGAGGCTGAATAAGGATTTTCATTCCCATCAGGAAATATAAGAGATCCTTGCCTCCACACAGTGTCAGTGGAGATCATACAGGGAAAAGGAACAAGGCATTTCTATTCCTCTCATCCCCAGCTATCAGTGAGGCCTAGTTGGGAGTCGCAGTTCCACTTCTGCCTGGTAATAACAATGACACCTTCCTTCCTTTGGAAAGTTACGGAAGCTAAGTGCAGATCCTATACCTGGATTCCTAAGCCACTTTAAAGCGAAGCGGTAGCACTCTTCTTTCCTGACTAGAGCAGTACCAGAAGCCAATTAAAACAGAAGGTTTGGATATGATACAGTCTCACAACCTAATAACAAAATGTTCATGGTTTAAAAAAAAGTATTTATTATACTAAGAACCAGGAAAAACTCAAGTTTAATGAAAAAGATGGCCAGTAAATACCAATGCTGAGATGACAGAGGTATTAGAATTACCTGATAAAATTTTAAAGCAGCTGTTATTAAAAATGCATCAAGAGCAATTATAAACATGCTTGAGATAAATGAAAAAAAAAACAGAAAACCTCAGAAAAGAAATAAAAAAACTTATCAAAGAAATAAAATATATAAAAAGGAAAAAATAGAAATTTTAAAACTAAAAATATACAACTGAAATAGAAAAAAAAAACACTGAATGAGTTCAACAGTAGAATGGAAGAACAGAGGAGGAATCAAAAAACTGGAAGAAAGAACAGTATGAATTGAATAAACTGAACAACAGAGAGAAAATAAGCTGAGGGAGATAAGGGATAAACATGGCCTCAGAGCCCCTGTGGGCTATTATGAAAATTGAAAATTCATGTCACCAGAGTCCTGGAAGAAGGGGAGTAAGAAGATAGAAATGAAAAAGTATTTTAAGAAATAATAATGGAAATTTTTCACAAGTTTGCAAAATAAATAAATAAATAAATAAACCTACAGATTCAAGCCAAGTGAACCCCAAACCTTATAAACCCTAAGGAATTTATGCCAAGACACATCATGGTTAAACTTCTGAAAAACAAGACGAAGAAATTTTTTTAAGTTTTAATTTTAATTTCAGTTAGTGAACATACAATGTTATATTCGTTTCAGGTGCACCATATATGGTTCAGCACTTCCATACATCACCCAGTGCGGTGCTCATCACAAGGGCCCTCCTTAGTCCCCATCACCTATCCCCCTACCCTCCCGCTTTTGGTAACCATCAATTTGTTCTCTATAATTAAGAGTCTGTTTCTTGTTTCTCTCTCTCTCTTCTTTTTTTTTTTTTTTTCTCTGTTACTTTTAAAAGTTTTCTTTCTGATTGATACTTTCAGGTTATTTTTCCTGAGGCCTCCATAAAAAGTTGTTATGGCAGATGTCAAAGAAATGACTGCCTGTGTTCTCGTCTAGGATTTTTATGGTTTCAGGTCTCATATTTAGGTCTTTAATCCATTCTGAATTTGCTTTTGTATACGTGGACCAGTTTCTTTCTTCTGCATGTGGCTGTCCAGTTTTCCCAACACCATTTGTTAAAGAGACTGTCTTCTTCCCATTGGTTATTCTTTCTTACTTTGTCGAAGATTAATTGACCATATAATTGTGGGTTCATTTCTGGGCTTTCTATTCTGTTCATTTGATCTATGTGTCTATTTTTGTGCCAGTACCATAATGTTTTGATTACTACAGTTTTGTAATATAACTTGAAATCTGGACTTGTGATACCTCCAGCTTTGCTTTTCTTTTTCCAGATTGCTTTGGCTATTCAAGGTCTTTTGTGGTTCCATACAAATTTTAGGATTTTTTGCTCTAGCTCTGTGAGAAATGCTGATGGTATTTTGATAGGGATTGCATCAAATGTGTAGATTGCTTTAGGTGGTATAGATAGTTTTAACAATATTTATTCTTCCAATCCATGACCATGGAATGTCTTTCCATTCCATTGTGTCATCTTCAATGTCTTTCATCAGTGTTTTGTAGTTTTCAGAGTGCAGGTCTCCCACCTCTTTGGTTAGGTTTATTCCTAGATACCTTATTATTTTTGGTAAATTATAAATGGGATTTTTTTTCTGACAAAGAAAAAATCTTAAGAGCATCGTGTGAGAGAAGATACTTCTCCCACAGAGGAAAAACAATTCAACTGACAGTAGATTCTCAGCAAAAACTAGAGACCCAAGGAGAAATAGCACATTTTTCAAGTATTTCAAGAAAAGAACCAAAGGCCTAGATTTCCAAATTTAGTGAAAATATTCTTCAGAAATATGGATAAATCAAGAGATTTTTTCAGATGCAGGAAAATTCAGAGAATTTATTATCAATAGACCTACCCTGAGTAAATGGCTAAGATATTTCTCTAGGCAGGGAAAAAAAATGATGAGAAGAGGAATCTCAAAATAGCTAGGAGGCAAAATAAATAAATAAATAAAACAATGAAAGTGGAAAAAATGGATAAATGCCATAAGCCTCTTTCCCTTGTTTTCTAATTTATACTTGAGAGTTATAGCAAAAATTGTAACACTATGTCATATGGTTATGAATTTATATAAAGGAAATATTTGAAATAATTTTAAGTAGGGAGAGTGAAGAGACATACAGGGAGATAAAATTTCTATACCTTGCTTATACTGGTAAAATATTGACACCAGTAGACTGTGATAACTTATGTAAATATAATGTAATAACTACATCAAGTGCTGAAAAAGCTATACAAAATGTTATAAATAAATCAAATGAAATTCTAAAACATGGACATTTCTGTAACCCACAGGATGTCAGAAAAGAAGGAGAAAGAAATGGAAAATAAACAGAAAACAAAAATAAAATACCAGACTTAATTCTTAAAATATCCATAATTGCATTCAAGGTAAATGGTCTGAATATTCTAATAATGCAAATACCAATATACAAAATCTCAAATACAACACTATTGATAGGTTAAAACTAAAAGTATGGAAAAAAAGATGTATCTTGCAAACATAAAAGTAGAGTAGGTATATTTATATCTGATAAAATAGACTTCAATCAAAGGAAACCTTTCCAGAGAAGATTACACAAAGATAAATGGGTTAGTTCTCCAAGAAGAGATGACAGTCTTGAATGTGTATACACCAAAAAATAGTGCTATAAATTTGTACTCAAAATTTCTAGAACTGAAAGGAGAAATAGACAAATCTTAATTATAGTTGGAATCTTCAATACCCGTTGATAAGTAGAGAGAAACAACTAGACAGGATATCAGCAATAGACAAGACAACTAGACAGAAAATCAGCAAAGATACAGAAAGAACTCAACAATATCAAGCAACAAGGTATAATGAGCATTCTATTCACAATAGCCAATATTATATAATACCTACATTATAAAGATCTAAATATCTGTAAACATTATTTTGGATGTATTTGAAGTATCAGTATGGAATTTTACAATTAACATATACTTTAATATGAGTTCTCAATACATTGAGGTTGTTTACTCATTTCTATCAGTGCTAGGAACATATTAAACCCAAATCTCTAAATATAATGAAAACATAATCAAAGAAAAATCAAGATAGATGTGAAAAAAATACACATTATCAACAAAATTTACTGAGATCAAGAAGAAAAAACATCAGCTATGTAGGTATTCAAGTTATAAGTTTAAGATATCCATTCTTTTTGTTTGTTTTTATATACCTAAAAATTCCTTTCACCTTTTATTAGTAAATTAGCTATTCTTCTTACACACAATGCAATAAAATTTCTACTTTCTTTTGTAGGAATCTCTTACTTTTTCTCCAATATAAACTCTCTCTTAAACCTACTTTAAAAAATATCAGGGCACAAGTGGACATCCACATATAAAAATACAAATATAAGAGTGCCTGGGTGGCTCAGCTGGGTAAGCATCTACGTTTGACTCAGGTCATGGTCTTAGGGTCCTGGGGTCTAGCCCCACATTAGGCTCCCTCCTCTGTGGGGACCCTGCTTTTCCCTCTCCCTCTGCTCCCTCCCCCTGCTCATACACTTGCTCGCTCTCTCTCTCTCTCAAATAAATGAATAAAATCTTAAAAAATATAAATCTAGACAAAAATCTTATACCCTTCACAAAAAAAAAACAACTGAAAATGGACTGTAAACCTAAATGTAAAATGCAAATCCATAAAACTCCTAGAAGATAACAAAGGAGAAAACTTAGATGAACTTGGATACAGTGATGACTTATTTAAAAATTTTATTTTATTATGTTATGTTAATCACCATACATTACAATACCACATCAAAGGCATGATCCATGAAAGAATTGACTAGATTGATTAAATATTAAAATTTATACTCTGAGAAAGATAATGTCAAGAAAATGATAAGATAGCCTTCAGACTGAGAGAAAACAATTGCAAAGACACAACTGATAAAAGACTGTTATCCAATGTATACAAACAAACCGTACAAATCAATAATAAGCAAAGAATCCAATCCAAAAAATTGGGCAAAAGACAGGTACACACTTATTAGAGTAACCAAAATCCAAACCACTGACAACAGTAAATATTAATGTCATGTGGATCAGCAGAAATTCTCATTCATTGTTGGTGGAATGAAAAACAGTATAGCTACTTTGCAAGACAGGTTTTGCAGTAATCATACTCTTGCCATATAGTCCAGTAATCATTACACTCCTTGATATTTACTCAAAGGAGGTGAATGTGTGTCCACTCAAAAACCAGCAGTGGAATGTTTACATCAGTTTTATGTATAATGCAATTGTATATGTATAATGCAAATAAATGAACATAATGAACATAAATATTCAGAGATTCATTTAACACTATTGAAGTTTTTGGAAACTATAATGGATAAAATATTTTGAATATTTATGATCAAAGGACGAATGTATTTTTGCTCAGATTAACTAGAGACTAGAATTATATATTACAAAATTAGAAAAGAGGAGAATAGGGGTTGAAAAGATTAATACAAAATTGGTGAACACTATTAGGCATTATCTTCTTTCCTAGATTCCAGATTCGTTCCAGTTTTTAAAAATTTTGCATACATAGAAGGTTGTTTTCTTTTTATCTCATTTTGTCTATTCTGTGCCTAAGTCTATGAATGATTATTTACTGTGGTTAAAGACAATGAGGAATTCCCGTCCTTGATGCATGTGTAAGGCACTTGGGATCACTTACAAATTGAGATTCCTAAATCCCATTAGAGGATTAAGAAAATAAGGGTAGGATTTAATAATTTTAAAAGTTATCCTGATGATTTGGGCCCAAACCTAATATTTGGAAATCATTTATTATAAAGACAGTGTGTGAGCATCTTTTATCCATCATCAGCAATTATTTGGTGTTATCTAACTTTTAAACTTTACCAACCTATTGAATAAAAACAACTATCCCACTGTTATTTTAGTCAGTATGTCTAACATAAGCAATGAGTATGTATATAAATATCCACTTTCTTATTCTTGTTAGCCCTCTAAGCTTCTTCTTATTTTTTAAATTTTTTTGTTATGTTAATCACCATACATTACATCATTAGTTTTTGATGTAGTGTTCCATGATTCATTGTTTGTGCATAACACCCAGTGCTCCACGCAGAATGTGCCCTCTTTAATACCCATCACCAGGATAACCCATCCGCCCACCCTGGGTTTATTTTTCAGAGTCTAGAACCCTCTAGAACCCTCAGTTTACTTTTCAGAGTCCATCGTCTCTCATGGTTCGTCTCCACCTCCAATTTACTCCCCTTCGTTTTTCCCCTCCTGCTAATTTCTGTTTTTTTCTTAACATATATTGCATTATTTGTTTCAGAGGTACATATCTGTGATTCAACAGTCTTGCACAATTCACAGTGCTCACCATAGCACATACCCTCCCAAATGTCTATCACCCAGCCACCCCATCCCTCCCCCCCCACCACTCCAACAACCCTCAGTTTATTTCCTGAGATTAAGAATTCCTCATATCAGTGAGGTCATATGTTACATGTCTTTTTCTGACTTATTTCACTCAGCATAACACCCTACAGTTCCATCCACGTCGTTGCAAATGACAAGATCTCATTCCTTTTGATGGCTGCATGATATTCCATTGTGTATATATACCACCTCCTCTTTATCCATTCATCTGTCGATGGACATCTTGGCTCTTTCCACAGTTTGGCTATTGTGGACATTGCTGCTATAAACATTGGGGTGCATGTACCCCTTCGGGTCCTTACATTTGTATCTTTGGGGTAAATACTCAGTAGTGCAATTGCTGGATCCTATGGTAGCTCCATTTTGAACTGTTTGAGGAACCTCCATACTATTTTCCAGAGTGGTTGAACCAACTTTAATTCCCACCAAAAGTGTAGGAGGGTTCCCTTTCTCCACATCCCCGCCAACATCCGTCATTTCCTGACTTGTTAATTTTAGCCATTCTGACTGGTGTGAGGTGGTATCTCATTGAGGTTTTGATTTGGATTTTCCTGATGCCGAGCGATGTTGGCACTTTCTCATGTGTCTGTTGGCCATTTGGATGTCTTCTTTGGTGGAAAAATGTCTGTTCCTGTCTTCTGCCCATTTCTTGATTGGATTATTTGTTCTTTGGGTGTTGAGTTTGATAAGATCTTTATAGATTTTGGATGCTAGCCCTTTATCTGATATGTCATTTGCAAATATCTTCTCCCATTCTGTCGATTGTCTTTTGGTTTTGTTGACTGTTTCTTTTGCTGTGCAAAAGCTTTTAATCTTGATGAAATCCCAATAGTTGATTTTTGCCCTTGCTTCCCTTGCCTTTGGCGATGTTTCTAGGAAGAAGTTGCTGCGGCTGAGGTCGAAGAGGTTGCTGCCTGTGTCTCCTTTAGGATTTTCATGGACTCCTGTCTCATATTTAGGTCTTTCAAACATTTGGAGTCTATTTTTGTGTGTGGTATAAGGAAATGGTCCAGTTTCATGCTTCTGCATGTGGCTGTCCAATTTTCCCAACACCATTTGTTGAAGGAACTTTTTTCCATTGGACATTCTTTCCTGCTTTGTCAAAGATGAGTTGACCATAGAGTTGAGGGTCCATTTCTGGGCTCTCGATTCTGTTCCATTGATCTATGTGTCTGTTTTTGTGCCATTACCATATTGTCTTCATGATGACAGCTTTGTAATAGAGCTGGAAGTCCGGAATTGTGATGCCGCCAGCTTTGCTTTTCTTTTTCAACATTCCTCTGGCTATTTAGGGTCTCTTCTGGTTCCATACAAATTTTAGGATTATTTGTTCCATTTCTTTGAAAAAAGTGGGTGGTATTTTGATGGGGGTTCCATTGAATGAGTAGATTGCTCTAAGTAACATTGACATCTTCACAATATTTGTTCTTCCAATCCATAAGCATGGAATGTATTTCCATTTCTTTATGTGTTCCTCAATTTCTTTCATGAGTATTTTACAGTTTTCTGAGTACAGATCCTTTGCCTCTTTGATTAGATTTATTCTTAGGTATCTTTTGGTTTTGGGTGCAATTGTAAATGGGATCGACTCCTTAATTTCTCTCTTTTCTGTCTTGTTGTTGGTGTATAGGAATGCCGCTGATTTCTGTGCATTGATTTTATATCCTGCCACATTATTGAATTCCTGTATGAGTTCTAGCAGTTCTGGGGGGGAGTCTTTTAGGTTTTCCACATAAAGTATCATATCATCTGCAAAGAGTGAGAGTTTAACTTCCTCTTTGCCGATTTGGATGCCTTTGATTTCTATTTGTTGTCTGATGGCTGTGGCTAGGACTTCTAATACTATGTTGAATATCTGTGGTGATAGTGGATATCCCTACCGCATTCCTGACCTTAGGGGGGAAGCTCTCAGCTTTTCCCCATTGACAATGATATTTGCTGTAAGTTTTTCATAGATGGCTTTTATGATATTGAGGTAGGTACGCTCTATCCGTATACTCTGAAGAGTTTTTATCAAGAAAGGATGCTGTACTTTGTCAAATGCTTTTTCTACACCTATTGAGAGGATCATATGATTCTTGTTCTTTCTTTTGTTAATATAGTGTATCACGTTGATTGATTTGCAGATGCTGAACCAACCTTGCAGCCCAGGGATAAATCCCACTTGGTCATGGTGAATAATCCTTTTAATGTACTGTTGGATCCTATTGGCTAGTATTTTGCTGAGAAATTTTTCATCCATGTTCATCAAGGATATTGGTCTGTAATTCTCCTTTTTGATGGGATCTTTGTCTTGTTTTGGGATCAAGGTAATGGTGGCCTCATGAAACGGGTTTGGAAGTTTCCCTTCCATTTCTATTTTTTTGGAACAGTTTCAGGAGAATAGGTATTAATTCTTCTTTAAATGTTTGGGAGAATTCCCCTGGGAAGCCAACTGTCCCTGGACTTTTGTTTGTTGGGAGATTTTTAATGACTTCTTCAATTTCCTTAGTGGTTATAGGTCTGTTCGGGTTTTCTATTTCTTCCTGGTTCAGTGTTGGTAGTTGATACATCTCTAGGAATGCATCCATTTCTTCCAGGTTATCTAATTTGCTGGCATAGAATTGCTCATAATATGTTCTTATAATTGTTTGTATTTCTTTGGTGTTTGTGATATTTCCTCTTTCATTCATGATTTTGTTGGTTTGGGTCATATCTCTTTTCTTTTTGATAAGTCTGGCCAGGGGTTTATCAATCTTGTTAATTCTTTCAAAGAACCAGCTCCTAGTTTCGTTGATCTGTTCTACTGTTCTTTTGGTTTCTATTTTTGATTTCTGCTCTGATCTTTATTATTTCTCTTCTCCTGCTGGGTTTAGGTTTTACTTGCTGTTTCATTCTCTAGCTCCTTTAGGTGTAGCATTAGGTTGTGTATTTGAGACATTTCTTGTTTCTTTAGACAGGCTTGTATTGCTATATACTTTCCTCTTAGGACTGCCTTTGCTGTATTCCAAAGATTTTGAACAGTTGTGTTTTCATTTTCATTGGTTTCCATCAATTTTTTTAATTCTTCTTTAATTTCCTGGTTGACCCATTCATTCTTTAGTAGGATGCTCTTTAGCCTCCATATATTTGAGTTCTTTCCGACTTTCCTCTTGGATTGAGTTCTAGTGTCAAAGCACTGTGGTCTGAAAATATGCAAGGAATAATCCCAATCTTTTGGTACCAGTTGAGACCTGATTTGTGACCTAGGATGTGATCTATTCTGGAAAATATTCCATGGGCACTAGAGAAGAATGTGTATTCCGTTGCTTTGAGATGGAATGTTCTGAATATGTCTGTGAAGTCCCTTTGGTCCAGTGTGTCATTTAAAGTCTTTATTTCCTTGTTGATCTTTTGCTTAGATGATCTGTCCATTTCAGTCAGGGGGGTGTTAAAGTCCCCCACTATTATTGTATTGTTGTCAATGTGTTTCTTTGCTTTTGTTATTAATTGCCTTATATAATTGGCTGCTCCCATGTTAGGGGCATAAATATTTAAAATTGTTAGATCTTCTTGTTGGATAGACCCTTTAAGTAGGATATAGTGTCCTTCCTCATTTCTTATTACAGTCTTTGTTTTAAAATCTATTTTGTCTGATATAAAGACTGCCACCCCAGCTTTCTTTTGGTGTCCATTAGCATGCTAAATGGTTTTCCACCCCCTAACTTTCAATCCGGGGGTGTCTTTGGGTGTAAAATGAGTCTCTTGCAGACAGCATATTGATGGGTTTTGTTTTTTAATCCAATCTGATAGCCTGTGTCTTTTGATTGGGGCATTTAGCCCATTTACATTCAGGGTAACTTGAAAGATATGAATTTTGTGCCATTGTATTTCCTGTAGGTGACTGTTACTGTATATTGTCTGTATTTCTTTCTCATCTATGCTTCTTTTAGGCTCTCTCTTTGCTTAGACGACCCCTTTCAATATTTCTTGTAGGGCTGGTTTCGTGTTTGCAAATTCCTTTAGTTTTTATTTGTCCTGAAGGTTTTTTATCTCTCCTTCAATTTTCAATCGCAGCCTAGCTGGATATAGTGTTCTTGGCTGCATATTTTTCTTGTTTAGTGCTCTGAAGATATCATGCCAGTCCTTTCTGGCCTGCCAGGTCTCTGTGGATAGGTCTGTTGCCAATCTAATGTTTCTACCATTGTAGGTTACAGATCTCTTTTCCTAAGCTGCTTTCAGGATTTTCTCTTTGTCTCTGAGACTTGTAAGTTTTACTATTAGATGTCAGGGTGTTGACCTATTTTTATTGATTTTGAGAGGGGTTCTCTGTGCCTTCTGGATTTTGATGCCTGTTTCCTTCCTCACATTAGGGAAGTTCTCTGCTATAGTTTGCTCCAATATACATTCTGCCCCTCTCTCTCTTTCTTCTTCTTCTGGGATCCCAATTATTCTAATGTTGTTTCGTCTTATGGTATCCCTTATGTCTCGAATTCTGCCATCGTGATTCAGTAGTTGTTTTTTTCTGTTTCTCAGCTTCTTTATTTTCCATCATTTGGTCTTCTATATCACTAATTCTCTCTTCTGCCTCATTTATCCTAGCAGTTAGTGCCCCCATTTTTTTATTTTACCTCATTAATAGCCTTTTTGATTTCGATTTGGTTAGATTTTAGTTCTTTTATTTCTCCAGGAAGGGTGTCTCTAATAACTTCCATGCTTTTTTCAAGCCCAGCTATTATCTTTAAATTCATGATTCTGAACTCTTGGTCCAACATCGTACTAACGTCTGTATTGCGTAGGTCCCTGGCAGACAGTACTACCTCTTGTTCTTTTGCTGAGGTGATTTTTTTCATCTTGTCATTTTGTCCAGAGGAGAATAGATGAATGAGAGAACAAAATGCTAACAGGTTAACCATGTCCCCAGCAAATATACTCTAAACAAATCAGAAAAGACCTGAAACCAGGGGAAAAGAAAGGGAAAGAAAGAAAAAAAGAAATAAAAATAAAAATAAGATAAAAACAAACAAAACCAGAAGAAAACAAAAAAAAAACAAAATATCAAATATGATCAGGCTAGTTCATAGATCAGTGACACACACTAGATTTTCGGTGTATTTTGGTCTGTTAGAAGAAAGTGCCTCCTAAAATTTTAAAGAAAGAAGACTTAAATATGTACAAAATAAGGGTTGATACAATGAAGGGATGGAAGATGAATGTAAAGATGAAAATTATAAAAGATTTTATAAGAGGAATTGATAAGATAAGAAGTTGTTTGAAAAAAGAAAGAAGGAGATTTAAAAAAAAAAAAAAGAAAAAAGGGAGAGAATGTGATCAGGCAGGAGACTAGAACAAAGCCATACACTAGTGATTTAGGGTATATTTTGATCTGTTAGAAGAAACTGTATCCCAAAATTTTAAAGAGAGAACAACTTATATATATATACCAAAAATAAGGGTATATACTATGAAGGGATAGAATATGACTCTAAAAATGAAAAATAATTTTTTTTCAAAAAGGGATTGATAAGATGTTGGTTGAAAAATGGAAAAAGAAAAATTAAAAAAAAACAGTTAAAAAAATTAACTTTGAAAAACTAATGAATCATGGTAAAAAAGCCATGAATTCTATGTGCAGTATTCCCCTAGCACTGGAGTTCTCCCATTCTCATTGATCGGTAAACTTGGTCTTGGCTTGCTGGCTGTTCGTGCTGATCTTCTGGGGGAGGGGTGTGTTGCTCCGGTTCCCAAATGTCTTTGTCGGAGGCGGAATTGCCCCACCCTTGTGGGTCCTGGCTAAGCAATCTGCTCAGTTTTGCTCTCGGGACCTTTTGTTCCCTGCAATCTTTCCCTACAGCTTTGGAGGATGAGAGTGAAAATGGCAGCCTCCCAATCTCTGCCCAGAGGGGCCGAGAACTCGGGGCCTACTCCTCAGTGTGCCCCTAGAGAAAAGCAGTCAGTCACTCCTGTCTCCCTGGTCTCCGGCCGCACTCTGTGCTCACCCGGCCTGTGACCGAGTTTTTTTTATCTCTGGCTCCCGACCCCATGTGGAGTCTCCAAACCCAGCAGATCCCTTCAGTGCGCTCCCGCGCCGCTCCTCCCGGGGGAGGAAGGGGAGTCTCCCCGGCTCTGCCGCTTTTGTTGGGTCCCTGCTGGAAGAGCAGTAACCCGACTGTCACCCATCACAGTTTATGGCCACCCCAAGCTGAGAGCCCATGCCTCGGCTCTGTCTCTGCAGCCGGCTTCCCCACCCCGATATCTGGGAGCTCTGCCACACTCAGGCACCCCCGGTCTTTCTGTGACCCCGAGGGTCCTGAGACCACACTGTCCCATGAGGGTGCCACCCCCCACTTAGCCACTGGAGCGACGTCCGTCAGCGGAGCCGGCTTCTAAAAGTTCTGATTTTGTGCTCCACGGCTCTATCACTTGCCAGAAGCGGCCAACGGAGGCCCCCTCCCCCGCCGTCTATCCTCCCGAATATCACCTCGGATTCACTTCTCCGCACGTCCTACCTTCCAGTAAGTGGTCGCTTCTCTGTTCAGAGTTGTTGCTACTCTCTTCTTCGATCTCCTGTTGAGTTCGTAGGTGTTCAGAATGGTTTGTTCCCTATTCAGCTGAATTTCTGAGACCAGACAAAATCCAGGTCTCCTACTCCTCCGCCATCTTGCTCCACCCCCTTTTCCATCTAAGCTTCTTCTTCTGCCAATTGTAAATTATCTATGCCTTGATAATTTTCTCTTAAATTTTCTTTCTTCTCCTTGATTTGCAAGATTTCTTTTGCTAGCTTACTCATTCATTTTTATATTTATATGATATGCTTTTGGTACTCTTTTTCCTTTATAACTTGAAGACAAAGAACATTATAGGAATTCCACTAGTAAACATCACTAGAAACATTTGTAGCTTCCCCAAGTGGGTCTATATTATTCCTTGCTTTTATCTTATGTCTCCCTTACTAAACACTATATCTTTTGTGGCAAGGGATCATATCTGATTCATCTCTGGAATGAGCAATGTGTCTCAAAAACAATCAGCATATATTTAACACATGTAATATTTTGACATAAATAATTATATTCTCAGCTGATAGATCATTAAAAGTCATCTTTAAAGAAAGATGATTATGATTTCTAAAAAAGTAATTTACAAGAGTCAAGAGTTGAGTGACATTGTGGTAACCAAAAAATTTTGATTTAAATCTACTTGTTCATAAAAGAGATTATCTCCACACTGATTTTTTTTAAAGAAAAATCAGAATTATGTAGATATATGTTTAGATTTAAAAAAATAAATCCCAACACACAAGTTATCTGTGCCTAAAGATTTTATTGGAAACACCCTTGGATTCTCAAAATTTTAAGATGTATTAAAAGATTACATTTCTTAAAAAATCTTGGTGACATTTATTAGTGTCACTCTTATTCAGCTATTTGAGGATGACAGAGATATATTCCACCTAAAATGTTTATAATAACTAGTTATGTCAATTTATCATCCAATATGAATATTAATATCTTGTTCTCTTGATTTCCTAAGTCTCATGCATATTTCATCAAGATTCAAGATTCAACAGTGATTTGACAATATCAGTATAATGTGGGTATATGTCTTTGGGTTGGAGGATACTTGAAATAAAAATTAAATCTGGAGATTACACATTTTTTTTTTGTAAGAAATTCTGCTAGCCAACGAAACCAACCATTTGAACAGGTATTCTCAGATTACCCAGCAATTAATCAAATATTTATTTTATATTTAAATACTATATACAAATTTTTTATCCAACTACTAAGCTCTCTTATAAATTATCTTTATTATTTTGATGATACAAGTAGGAAAACAAACACTACATAATTTATTTACATGTTTAGATATAAAAGATTATTTGTTTTCATTTTTCATGACAACATGAACATTTGCCATTCTTATGTCATCAAGGTTTCTGTTGCAGAAAAAAAATCTACTCTAGGTATTTTAATTAAAATGAATTTTTTAAGGATTTGATTATTTATTTTAGAGGGGGATGGGTGGGAGCAGAAGGAGAGGGAGAGAAATCCTCAAGCAACGTCCCCATGGATTGTGGTGCCCACGTAGGGCACAATCCCAGGACCCTGAGATCATGACCTGAGCTGAAATCAAAAGTTAATTGTTCAACCAACTTAGCCACCCAGATGCCCCTAATTAAAATGATTTAATTATAGTATTTAAGTGCTTATGTTAATACTAGAAAGACTAGAGTAGTTGACTATAGTCTCAGTCTCCAAAAATGACTGCAAAATGCCTTGGGGGGTGTCCTGTGGGGGAGCTGCTGCTTTGTCACAATCAGGAAGGAGGGGAGAAAAGAAACTTCTGCTGGTCCTGTTGCAATTAGTTCAGGACCCCCAAAGTGAGAGAGAGGATACTGGAATGCTGCTCAGAAAAAAGAGTCCTTTCACACTCATTTACTGCCAGAAAAACAACCAACCCAAAGTCATCTGTACCTTCCAAATCTACCATTTAATTGACAGAGGCCAATCTGCTGATTAGTCTGGAAAATATTATTTTTACTTTTGCACTCTCTCCAAGACAAGAGGGCAAAATGAAGAAAAAGGTAAAAACAGAACTAACTCCCTATTTTCATCTCAATCTTAAACTATTTTTATTTCAAATTATTACTGATTCTATGGCCTTTTCTAAAGTAAAACAACAGATTGAAAAAAAAAAGTAAATATACCAATGAGTAACTGGTATGTGGGTCTAATGAATCTTATGCATGAAAACAGCAATATACAGGAGAAAATATTTTTCACTGAAATATATGTGAACTCCATTTACAATTTATTAGAGCCCAAATTTTCTAACATGCTAAGCTCAGCTTACTTTCAGTGCAGGTTGAAATTTATGCTAGTCATTGAAAAAGCTATGTATGTGGCTGTAGCCACATGCAGAGTCAGACTTTCCAGAAGCCATCACATTTTGAAAACCTTAGAAAATGGAAGGAGGATGGGGTGAAAGAAAAGCAGAAAGAACCCAAATTAAGAAATTCTTTTCAGCCTGCCACGGCAGAGGGCCACAGTTGTGTCATATGGCTAATGCAGTATTACTTCTACCCTACCCAATTCAATTAATCTTGTTTTTAAAAGATTTTATTTATTTTAGAGCTAGAGAGAGAGGGAGAGCAGGGGGGAGGAGCAGAGGGAGAATGACAAGCAGACTCCTTGCTGAGTGCAGAGCCCCATGTGGCGCTCCATCCCAGGACCCTGAGATCATGACCTGAGCTGAAATCAAGAGTCCCTCATTTAACCAACTGAGCCATGCAGGTGCACTCAATTCAATTAATCTTACTGGCTATAAGGATTTTGAGTCTTTTGTAATCTTCTGAATAGCATGAGGCAGCTCTTAAGATTACAAATACCAGGGCGCCTGAATGGCTCAGTAGATTAAACATCAGACTCTTGGTTTGGGACAGGTCATGATCTCAAAGTCTTGAGATCAAACACCCTCCCCCCCCGTTGGGTTCATAAATAAATAAATAAATAAATAATAAATAAATAAATAAATAAATAAAAAATAAATAAAATCTTACCAAAAAAAGATTATAAATACTAACGTCAAAGTGCCTGGGATGCATCTTGGGTTGACTACTTACTAGCTGTGTTTCCTTGGATGGGTTACTTATACTCTGTGCCTCAGTTTCTTTATCTGCAAAGTGAATAAAATAGCACCTAAGATTGTTGTGTTAACGGTTATAATCCTGTCAAATTCTTAGTATAGTGAGCGCTCAATAACTAATTTATAATTATCACAGTAACGCTAAAGCAATCACTCATTATTTAGTAATTCAGAAGGGATATGTACTCTATTTCTCCTTAAGAATTAAGGAAACATTATATAATAGACCCCAAGTATGTAAGAATAGGTGTTCATCTCTGGAAAACAGTATGGAGGTTCCTCAAAAAGTTGAAAATAGAGCTGCCCTATGACCCAGCAATTGCACTACTGGGTATTTACCCCAAAGATACAAATGTAGTGATCCGAAGGGGCAAGTGCACCCCAATGTGTATAGCAGCAATGTCCACAATAACCAAACTATGGAAAGAACCAAGATGTCCATCGACAGATGAATGGATAAAGAAGATGTGGTGTATACACACACACACACACACACACACACACACACACACACACACACACACA